>NW_027466459.1:2185000-2192500 GCF_050575085.1 Anarhichas minor | reverse complement strand
CACATGGTGGCGTTTTAGTTAGTGCTCTAAAACTTGATTTTGAAAAGGCCTAGCTCGGAAGTCTGACTGATTGGACTGAAGTTTGGCACACATCCAGCTCAATGTGCGCTACATAAAAACCCAGGAACCACTAAAGTCTGATTTTTAGTCCTTTTTTATTTACAGCACATTTTTGGCATCTTCTCCTAAACCGTAGTTACAACCAATCAAAACACAAATCAGAAATAGTTTGTGAACCATTACTCTCAGGATGTGTTTCCATGTGCAAGGGCCTTGCACACATTTGGTCGTAAATGAATGAGTTTGTTCAAACATCACTGAACTTGATGGCTGTTGAACGGTCTGTGTTGGCTTCAGCCCAAGAAGCGCTGCTATATTTCTATTAGTTCTGTGTGTAGAACATTTCACACATCCAAAGGTGTTTGAAGGGATGTAACATATTGTTTATACAACAGTATATTTGTATTTGAGTATAAAAGCATTATACAAAAATATTTAAGACTACTGTACATACGTACACAGCGGAACACTGAACATGAAGGTGTCCCATGATTATAGTGATGTACATTGAGCATTGTTCAATTGCTTCTTAGAAATGTCTATTCATTTGATAGTGTCTTTTGAACACAAAATACCATATTGTAATGATAGTGTTGATTTGATTAGTTTCATTTTGCAGGAAATTTGTGGAGTTTTAAGAATTTGAGGAACGCTTTCAGAAAATCTGGGTGAACTTCTTCAGCCTATAGACGCCCTACCACCAACAGCTGGTCTGATGTGGAGCAGTAGACCGTGGTGCATTGTGGGATACACTGAACTCTGAGGTGGCATGTGTGTTGGTTAATCTGTCTGATCACATTCAATGTGGAGTTTAATGACGTCTTGTAAAATGTGCTGCAGTGATGTTTTCATCTAGCGCTGGGCAGGAAACTGTTGAACTGTTTCTTTACCAAGATGACTCAGTGACCCTGCTCCTGGGAACAACAACTTATACAAAACATTAAATGACAACATATTCTTTCTAAAAGTTTTATATAAAAACATCACGTGACTGTTCGCTATAGTGTTACATGGAGTGTGACAGTTGTGTGATGACGTGTCAGCAGGTCAATACGTAATACAAAAAGTCCAACGATACCCTGACACATAAACCTCACACAATATTACAGTTTAGTAAAGTCCAGTCTCGTGTTCCAACAGCAGATGCAATTCAACCAGTCAAGACTCATCAGTGGAGACAGATCCAAGGTCAGCTGCAGGTGGTCAGACGTCTGTTGATCTGCAACGTTTCATTTCACTGAAATGAGAAAGATTGTGGAGCCACACTGATGTTATGAAAAGGTCAAACTGTCAGGTGGGTTCGGATGATCTACGGTTAGTTAAAGTCTCTGTTTTCCAAACATGTCAGGAACACCAATGTCCTTTAGTTTACAGTTGAAGTAATGGCATTAACAAAATATATCTTAAGACAAGATCTATGTTAAATAGTATGCCGTTGTCTTGCTAACATGCTCACTTTCATTATGCTATAATGCTGTTGTTGCTAACATTAGGCTATTAGCACTAAACACAAAGATTGGCAAAAGTAGAGAGAAGTATTGGACACATGAAAATGTTGACCTGATGATAGTGCGAGATAAAAAGTCAGAGGATCACCAAAGTGATCACAATGAATCCTGAGGGGAACATGCATGTCTGAACCACATTTCATCATAATCAAATCAATAGCTGTTGAGATATTTCAGTGTGGACCAAAGTGGAAGATAGACAGACAGAAAGACATTACCATCCAAAGAGCTGCTTACATGACTGACAATCACAGCATTCATTTATGTTTAATCAAAAAGACTCCGGTCCGAACTATAGCATTAACCTCCACCACATCCCTGCTCTCTGTCGGCTGTCGATGACGTCATACAGCTTTAGGAGATGTTGTGACCGTGTTCCCACAGCGCGGTTGTGTATTTTCAGAGCTTTAGCTTCATGTCTGGACCTTGTCCTGGGGTACTGCCGACTTACCGTAGCTCGTCCTTCAGCCGATCCAGTTTGTCGAGCAGCCGTTCGTTCTTCACCAGAATGGGATTGTTGGGGACGAACCAGGCCGCTATAAACTTGCACACCACCACAACATGCTGCAGAAAGACACACAGACACTATTACAATGCCATCTTCAGTTCAAGTGGACAACACTGCCGTAGCAAAATCTGGAGTACAAACCTCAAACAAGATGACGAAGGCAAAGCGCACAGCCAGAACCAACCAGAACTGAGAAGTCAGAGTGTAGTCCTCATCACTCCTGTAGTCTCTGTAGCTGTACGCACACAGACAAATTGTCCTGTTAACCAGATATGTGACCCATTCTTCTGTTATGTTTGGACAGAGCACAGTAACACTAAGGTCTTCTCACCTGCACTGTGTGACGTTGAAGCCGCCGTCTGTCATCTGTTCTGGAAGAAAGTCGTTTCTAACTGCCATGTGTGACACAACAGCCGTGGACAAAGTGTCATTGATGTAGCCCTGCAAGCAGCTGCAACAAGAGCACAAACCACTCATGATGAGACACAACACAGTGAGCTGATGTGTGATTGAGCTGTAATATGACTGACTGTGTGTGAGTGCTTCCATTAGCACAGGGGCCATAGCGGTAACGGTAGACGAGGCGGGGAATGAAGTCTGATGAGACCCCGATGACCAGACCGTTAGCAATCACTGCTAACACACCGATGGCCTCCAACACCTTCGTCCACACGCCTGTACACAGGAGACAGTACTGTTACACACGTACACCAGTACACAGGAGACAGTACTGTTACACACGTACACCAGTACACAGGAGACAGTACTGTTACACACGTACACCAGTACACAGGAGATAGTGCTGTTACACAAGTACACAGGAGATAGTACTGTTACACACGTACACCAGTACACAGGAGACAGTACTGTTACACACGTACACCAGTACACAGGAGACAGTACTGTTACAGAAGTACACCAGTACACAGGAGACAGTATTGTTACAGAAGTACACCAGTACACAGGAGATAGTACTGTTACACACGTACACCAGTACACAGGAGATAGTACTGTTACACACGTACACCAGTACACAGGAGACAGTACTGTTACAGAAGTACACCAGTACACAGGAGACAGTACTGTTACACACATACTTCTGTAATAGTTGGCTTTGTGGAAGTAATTCTCAATGAAGGCACAAAAAGGCAAACTAATGGAGCTGAAAATGAACCTGAGATCTCGTTCCATCACTTTGTGGTAACGGGACCTCAGGTGAAAAAAGACATGAAGATCGTCTCATGTTCTAGAAAGGAAACCGTCTGACTTTGTATTTTCACAGAGAACACTGGCAGTCATCTAAATATGTTATGTATAATATATTGTACATTTTGTGAGTGGTGAAAAAAGTGTCTTAATGTTGAGACTGTTCAGGAGTTCTGAACAAAGCTAGTGTTTATAAATAGTAATATTTTGGTATTTTTACTATCAAATGTCAAAGTCATTTCAATCTGTAGGTTGTTGCTCGGTCTTGCTGACTAACAGACAATCAGGACAAACCATAACAATTAACCGTTATTATCTTCACACTGCCCGATAAAGAGTTTTTATCTGTTATATTTATCAAATGTTTTATTACATATTATTGTAGCACTTTTGGATTTCTGTGGAGTGCTCTTATATTGATGTTGAGTTCTGCTATTTTCAGCCACTGTTCTCATGTATTATTGAAATGATTCAGCTATGCAGAATGTACGCTGTAGCAGCTCACTCTACACAGAATATAGTGACAGACACACAGCTCACCGATGTCGTTGGTCTTCCTAGGAACAAGCCGCCGTTCCAGGCGGACCATCTTGATGGCGTCCAGGCGGATCTCAAAGATGTTGTTGATGAGAGCCAGCAGGGGGGCGAGGGGGAACGCGGCCACAAATATGGTGGTGAAACTGAACTGGACCACTAGAGGGGATGCACAGTGATTTAGTAACATGGAAACGTAATTATGTTAAGCACTTTCATTAAAGATACAGCGTTTAGGTTTGTGCAATAAGCTTTAGGAGTACGTTCAACAAGTTATGAGAAATGATAGATAGATAGATAGATATGTACTTTATTCATCCCCAGGGGGAAATTTGTATGTTACAGCAGCAAGACATACCAAGTAGGCAAAGTAACAGAGTAACCAAAAATATTAAGTATTTAAAAAATGCACAATATATACAATAGAATAACAGAGTAGGACAAATTAAATATCAGAATATAGAATATAGAAGATAAAATAACAAAAATGCACAGTATATAGAACTAGAAAATTTCGCAAGAAATTTTGACAGTGTGGCTTCTACTGCCCGAAGACGTCGTAATATATAGCTACACACGCCGATGTTACCGGTAGTATCGTTGAGGTTCGATTGAGATATCGCTTCTCTCTTTTCTGCATTTTAGATTCATACTCTTGGATTGAATCTTGTATTTGTGATGGACAGTCCACAAATGGCTCCCGTCATTTCTGTACTGGACATGTACATCTTTGTTTGAGAAGCCTTTGGAAATGATGGGAGCTAACGCTCCCATCATTTCCATTTCCATATTCGAGATATAAACCTTTGTTTGAGAAGTCTCCCATCACTTCTTTTATTGCTTTACTTCTTTTATTGCTTTTATTTTGAAATGGGAGGGGGGGGTTCTCTAAATATATCTAAAACCTTGAATGACTGTATGATAGAGAGAGAGAGAGAGAGAGAGAGAGAGAGAGAGAGACAAACAGAGAGATACAGACAGGAGGTTTAACAATGCCTTTGACTGAATATCTCCAAGTCATGTGTGTGTGTGTAGAGACACAGACAGAGCGAGAGAGAGAGACACAGACAGAGCGAGAGAGCGAGAGAGAGAGCCTGCATGCGTGAAGTAACTGGTTGCCATGGTGAGGACGCACCTGGTGTTAGAGGCAGACTGATTAAGAAACGTTACAGTAATCAGTGATTTTGAACAAAACCCCTGCCTCTTTTTAACAAATTAGTAGGAGTCTGAGTGCCAAAATATGGATACCGTGAGAAAGATAAGACTCTGCCGAACGCACTGATGTGGTTTTTATGTTTGTGGTGTTAATAATGTGAGCTCCAGAGCAATAGACAACAGTGGTACCGTCTGCTTTCTTTGAGAAATGAGTGGTGAGATTTAACATGGAGTCTAATGGAGCAGTTGGTTGGAGTTCATGTCGCTCTGCGGCTCTTTGAGCCAAATGTGTAAGTCCGTTGGATTCCATAGACACTTTACTGTGACCAGCACAACATTTCCAAGCTTTCGGGCCAAAAATGGTGTATAAAGAGTAAAAATTGTGGGAGCTGGAGCAATTTGTTTGGAAAAATCACAGAATATTTTCCTGCTCCGCTCCACTCTGACAGTTATGCTCTCACTCTAGCTCTTAACGAGCCGTGCAATACACACCCATTATAAAATCTGAAACAGACCCAAAATTTTCCTGAAACTTAATCTGTGACTTCATGAAAACTGTGCTAGTTATCAAAATGTCCATTTGGCTCAATAAAGTGCAGCGTTTTGTTTACGTTTTAAACTTTGAAACATGTTTCTACGTTAATGTACGGCTAGTCAATATGGGCCCAAAGTTAAGTGTTTTTTTAGCTCTCTTCACGCCGAAACCCCATTCAAGTGAATGGAGACATTTTGCTCCGTTTTTGGGGATTTTCGGGAAAACCGCTGGGTGAATCTCTCCGAAAAATAGACAGCACACGATTCCCGATCAGGCCGCACGTTTTGATTTATTTTTCACGCCGCTGTTGGAAATGCTGTGTGAGGAGAAGCGCGCCAAACTTTTGGATAAACCTGATTATTATTATTATGATTATGATTAAACCCGATGGATTATATACAGTGTGCTTTGGCACAGGCAGTTTTACTGCCTTTGTGCTACAAAGCCACACTGAATGAAATAGAATAGTGTTAAATTAACTAACTAGGTGAAAAACAGTAGTGCAAAAATCAACCACCAGCAAACAACAGTGTAGCAGTGTGTAGTTATGTGGAGGATGATCTGGCCAGAGGTGATTTATTGTCAAGTGTTATTGCAGAGGGCAGGAATGTTCTCCTGTATCTGTCCTTGTGACAGCGGAGCTGGATCAGTCTGTTGGAGAAAGTTCTCCGCTGTCCCTGCAGTAGGTGGTGGAGAGGGTGGTCCGGGTTAAATGTGTGTTGTTTTCCCACAACTATATTATGCTGTGTTACATAACAGCATTATGGAGGATGGAAAACAATATTTGACACTTTTTTTGCCAAAACAGCTGTACCTGAAGCTGACCTCACCCCAACCATGTGTACTTCAAATCCCTGGAGTTTCTCCGTTGGATTGATTTCACATACAAGGGAGACTAACATACTGGGGATGAAAGGCTGGGATTTCCCCCCCAACCCCTAAAGCCTTTTCTCTTTCACTAAGACATTCCATCATTAGAGAAGTTTCATAATTACTCTTACTTGTGCCCGTGCACCATTGACCCTAACCCTAACGCTGACATTTCTCAGTCGGGTACTATTGGGACTTTGTATCGGCATACTATCATTATATCATGATATCATACTATCCACCATTGAAAATTGCGTTGGATTTTCAGGTGTGAGGTTTAGGGGGAGACTGTGGACCTACCCATCTCCAAGAACTCATTGAACAGACTGAAGGCGTCCGTGTCAGCCAGGTGGTAATTATGCAGCCAGTCCCGAAGTTTGCAGATGTCACACGGTTCAACAAGTCCCTGATTGTTGCGGCAGGCCTTCCTGTAACATTGACCACACTTCCTCTGCAGCTTCTTCGTAGCGTTTCTGCTCAGACAGTTCTTAAGCCAGCTGGAAAACACAACATTTTCACGTGAATGCAAAGTCTGACATTACACTAACTCATCACTACCTGCTGCCTTACAGGAGATGTTGAATGAAAACACAGCACACTTACGGCCCAGTGAACTCAAAGACGTTGTTGAGAGTCTGTTTGAGCAGCATGATAACGGCCATCTGGATGAAGAGGTCTGTCAAACAACCACTAGGATGGCACTATAACACACACAGAACATATCTACGGGTCAGTGCTGTGGTGCAGAGGAGCAGTATGAAAGACTAAAAACTAAAAAAGTCGATCTACTCACCTCCTCCAGTCTCCATCCAGCAATACGCACATAGTCCCCTGGACGGCCGTTTATTCTTGACAACAAAACATTAGCTTCATCAGAAATCTGCATTGTAACCCTCTGAACTGAAGGCTGGTGCCAGTACAGACAGTACTCAGTGAAGGAGTTCTTCTAGTTTTACAATGGTACATGCTGGAGGAAAAAGATACTAATGGTATCTAGTGGACTGTACTTATATACCACTTTTCTATTCTTCCGACCACTCAAAGCGCTTCAACACTACATGTTATTCACCCATTCACACACTGATGACAGGAGCTACCATGCAAGGTTCCACCTGTCCATCAGG
>NW_027466459.1:2170000-2172500 GCF_050575085.1 Anarhichas minor | reverse complement strand
GGACTCCGAAATAACTACGTAATGATGCCGATTTGATCGTAGAGCTCTGGGTGCACACAGACGGCTACAGTATTTATTTCCTGATTCAACAACAGCAGGATGTCACTGATGACAGGTGGAGCAACTCAATGCTGATAGGCTATCGCGCCGGGGCGTAACGCGAATATTTCGCAGAAGATGAAAAATTCCAACTTGCGCGTTTGGGGCGATTTGACGCGGATTCACGTCAAGCGTGCCAACGCAAATTCACGCCGTGCCAGTCTCATCGTGTCTGTGCATAGACTTTGTATGTAATCTACTCGCGCGAATAATTCGCACCTCGTTTGGTGTGAACGCACCATAACCCAGCAACACGATATAAGAGACAGTTGTGCATACATCTTTACACTGTAAAAGGTCATGTATCAGCAGTCACATGACAAAACAACCAGATGTTTTTCTTAATGTAGCTGGTAAGCCCAGCCCCCGGCCCCCGGATGAGTTCACCTTAGCGTAGGTGCAGGTGTCTGACAGATGCCAGACTGGACACCTCTTATCACAGCGAGGACACATAATGATGCTGGACTGACACACTTCATTACTGAGGACACACAGAGAGACAAAGTTTAAAGGGTCGCTTGACATAAAGGTCAATCATCAAAAACAAACCTCGTTAAGATGAACAACTGGCTTCTCATCATCCAGTAGTCCAATTAAAAAAGTCCCCACTTACAGCATAGAGACTTGCTGTCAAGTCAAGAGACATAGGAACTCATGCAAGTCGTACAAAATAGATTGATTCTTATGTGGCTCATAAGACTCATTTAGGAGAATCTGTGGCTTTTACCAATTTTCTTGTTTTTAGAATTTCCTCTGAGGTATGAGTACAATTCACAAGTGGTGAATGAATTTACAATTTAAACATGATACAGAAATGAACAACAAAAAATACATATAACTAAGATAAACTCAATAGTCTGTTCATCATCATGACTTCCGATTTACTGTTTTTATGATTTTATTATTATTTATTCCTTGAAATGTTATTAATGGCAGCTTAAACTGTTTAGCAGTACATACTGTAAAACGATGTCATGTGTGGTAGTAATGATATCTCATGGACAGTCACATGAAGTCTGCATGAAGTCATCATCATTTCACAAAGTCACACAGTTTCAAATTCTAAACAGCATCAAAAAGACTTTTGATCACAATGATCATGTTACGTAACATTGCTCCACAGGATATTACTTCCACAGCATCTGACTCACATGAGAGGGTTGGTGTTAAAGAAGGCGAGTCCATAGAGGAACACTACAACACCCAGAGCAGCAGCTGGAACCAGCAGCTTGGTGTACCAGCCCAGCCACAGGTAGTACAAAGCCACTTTCTCTCCAAAGTAAGACCTGCAGCGAGGAAACACACAGGCAGACATGATGTAACACACAAACACATAAACTTTCCAGGCACGTCCAGCTGGTAGGAGACTTCGGGGTAGAACCAGAACACGCTGTGGAGATTGTACATCTATATACTGTACATCTGATCTGGTTTGGGAACGCCTCGGGGTCCACCAGGTGGAGCTGGACAATGTTGCTGGGGAGAAGGGACTCTGGACTACCTTTCTTAACCTGATGCCACCCTTACCATGGATGTATGGAATGGATCAAATGTATTATTCTCAGTTTGAAAACCTCTGGTTAAATAAATGCAACAAGTTTTACATTCTGCGTTCCTTAATCCAATATGTTAACATCCTTAACAGTGACAGGCAGACAGTTACAGACTGAGAGACAGTTACACACAGAGGGTCAGACAGACAGACAGACAGACAGACGGATACACACAGACCAATAGTTACACACAAACAGTCAGACAGACAGACAGACAGACAGACAGACAGACAGACAGGAGGACAGACAGTTACGGTTACTGACTTGACGTCCATGAGTGGTTGGCCTGTAAACAGACCCGACCATCGAGCCCACTCTTTCCTCAGCTTTTTCTGAATCTTTCTCTGAGAATCATGGGAAAGATAAACATACAGACGTCAGGTGTTTATCCTATATGCTAATACACTGTTTCACATCAACATTACAACACTTGGGCAAACATATAGATCAGTGTGTCTAAATGTTTCATGTTTTCACTTCCATGATCCATGTGCGTGTGTGAAAAAGGATCTGGGTGCACCGGTGAGTGAGTGACTCTAACCCTCCTATTCAGGGCCAAGTTAAAACTGTCTTCTGTCATAAACATGGTAATTTTCATCTGACTGTCTGAAGGCTCCATGTATTCCTCCACACTAGACATTTGCACTAAATAAATAAGTGAGGACACTTTCATTGGTTTGAACCCTTGTGCCTTGCTGTTAAACAGCTGCTCTGATGTCCGTGAAGAACAAAAATGTCCCCTTCATAAAAGTGCCATAAATTATATATTAAAATGAATTACCACTTTCACTGAATAACTAACTACCAAATATTCATTCATTTTCTGAATTGTAACAATTAAATGCCAG
>NW_027466459.1:2145000-2165000 GCF_050575085.1 Anarhichas minor | reverse complement strand
TGAGCCAGGTAACACCGGTGCCCACACCATCTTTGAAGTAATGAGCACACCTAACCTGACAGTCCCATTAAACTAGATGCAAATGACACAGCTGACATGAACAGACTGTTTTATCTTGAACAGTGACAGAAGGACCTTTAAGATAAAACTCTGTCTTTTCATGTCTCACAGGTTAATCTGTCCAACGCAGAGTCAAAGAATCCTTTCATATGAGCAGATATAGTCTCTGTTTGCATGTCACTGATTACCTCGGTCTACAGTTATCTTGTTGCTGTATGGAAAGTTGAGGAGAGAGGCGGGGATTCTTACCGTTGAAGGAAGTAAAGGCTCAGAGGTGCGTCTGTCCCACAGCTCAATGTCTTCCTTTGACACAGAGAGATAAGGTTAGCATTAAAACTACACACACAGTACAGCACGTTTTACAATACTGACTTATTAGTGTCATTTACAGTTAAAGTGAGTTACTTCTGACAGAAGAAATAACACTCTTCCTCCTACAGATAAAGAGAGTACACTCAGGTGTTGCAGTCACACCTACTCAGGTATGACCAGTTAGCTTATGTTGGCAGCTAACTTTAGCTGGCATTGCTACATGTGCTGCAGGGATGAGGTATTTTCTTTACTCCACTTGTGCTACTGTTACAATAGCTTAGCATTGTGTACGTTTATGCTGTGTTTGGGTGGGTGGGTGAGCGGCCCCCTCATGCTTTGGGTTGCTTTCTTCTAACAGTTGGAGCTTTCTTAATGAGGTTCCATCACAGCAGCCAACTTCCCTGCAGGTGCAGGATTACCTGGTCTCTGCCAGGTAACAGCAACGTCCTGTGAACAATAGCACTGTTTGTTTCTTAGAGACGGAAATAGAAATAAAATGTATAAAATTGAATTGGTAGGATTAGGATATTAGCCTAAACTGATAAATGTTTCTCATCTTTGTCCTTTGCATGCACTGTAGAGTTGTGTAGTTAGGAGTCACATTTCAGTTAGTGTTTGTATCAATGAGGGGAGGCTAAATAACTTAAACACTGTTAGCATAACACAGTTCAACAGCAGCACAAACTACATCCACAAATGATGAACACCTCTCTAAAACTCTTTCAACACAATCTGAACATTATAACATCTCGAGGAGAAGTATATAGTGACTGTTGTATCACAGTGCATTAGTTTGAGCAGGTGGACATGTGAGCTGTGTGTGGGAAAAGATCTGCAGTTTCTGTCTCTGTGTGATACGTGGAATAAGATCAACATTCCACCCGTCTAACTGTAAACTCTTAAATCATGCTTCTGCTTGTTCACGTGGTCTGTTGTGATTCATCTACATACATTTATTCACGGCTCAAATCCATTGGTGCACAGCGGCTGAGAGTCTAACAGACATTCAGCCTACAGGTCCAGACCTGCCCGACATGCTCAGCGCCTCACGTCTGTTATCTCCCGTTGTCTCCTACATTTCCCCCTCTGCTTTGCTCTGTTAAATACATCTTCCTCTGCCCTCGTACCACTTACAGTGCAGATAAGGTGACTGATAAACTCAGTTTCTATCCGTGGAGCGATACTGGATCCAGATAACCTGCAGTGAACCTTCAGCGTGGGTGTGACCTTTACTGCTGCAAGTGATAAACAGGTTCCACTTCTGGCCCGCTGAGCCCACACACTTTACATTCATTTATTCTCTCTTGATTTCCATCATCAGTAGTCTGATGTATCTGCTTCAGAACTGATTAATCAGCTGATCGACAGAAAATTAATCCGCAAGACAATTTTGATGACCGATTCGTCGATCAAATCATTTTTAATACATTCTCTGATTTAGCTTCTGAATTTTCCTGTGATTTTATTCTTCTATGATATCAAACTGATTCATTTTGGACAAAACATACATTTGAAAACTTCACCTCGAGCTTAGAGAAGTTGTGATTGTCATTTTTCACTATTTTATGACATTTTATAGACTAAACCAATCATCAGATTAATCGATTATGAAAGTAAACATTGTCTGCAGCTTTAATCTACGTATTTTAACAAAATGCAGAAATATGTAATAATGCATACGAGTTCCCAGGTCAGTCCCAGATGTACAGTAGAAACAAGACAGCTGCAGATGTTTTGGAACTGCTCACAGAAACTTGTTTGTTCCTTTCAGGAGATTAAACCTCAGCAGAAACATTGAAACTATCCTAATAAGTGCAATGAATGCTGGTACTGTGAGACCGCTCTCTCTATATGCATGTGATTCAGTTCGCGTGTGTCCCCTTTGAAAAAGTGAAATACCATTTGAGGAAAATCCCCGAATTTGACAAAGTTTGGAGTCCTGTTAGATTAAATGGCCAAAGCTGAAAAAAATAATCTTATTATTGTGACTGAGATACAATGAAATTAAATTAGCTTTATATGAATAATTGTTAAATCAAGTGAATTTTTAAACAGAAAGAGAAACATAAAGACTACATGTGTTAAGCAGTCTGTTTTTGCTGTTAGATATGTGACAGATATTCTTCATTCTGTATAATGTACACTGTTCATTGTTTGTTTTCTCTCTGGATGAGTCCAAATATTCTTTCTCCCAGATAAATACCTCCATGTACATTCAAGCAGTATTCCAATGTGTATGTATTAGTGCTGGGCAACGATTACAATTTTTAATCGCGATTAATCGCATGATTTTTTTGCGATTAATCGCATTGTTATGGCAAAGTTCAATAATGAATTCAGAAGTATTGTATTGCGCACTTTTATTTTAAAAGTACTGCTATATGAACAAAAGGGCAATACCATTTGGTGTGTAAACACCTTAAACACATCAGGTTCTTGTTAACAGCAGTATTCCCTTTACACAGCAGCAGTTATAACACAGTTATAATGATTCTGATCATAGATATTCAGCCGGTGTTCACAACTTTATCTTCATGTGTGTAAGAGATGCAATTTAAATATACTTCTTGAAAACTGCAAACCTATCTACGTCATGTTTTTATGTTTGTTAAATTCTCAGTGGTGATAACTAAATGATGCTTATTATACATATTACAAACAAAACACTTTAAAAACTAAAAAAAATTTCATTTAAATAAATCATTTCTTTTTTTGGTATTTAGGTCAGACACATATGCAACGCTGATTACCGTAATATGTGTGGTATTTGTTATAAATGTACGTTGGTACATAGAGGGTGATAAGAAGCTGTACATGGAGGGACTTAGGACCCAGGGGAATGTAGGTGAAGCAGACCTGGAGTCTGTGGCAGTAACCTGCATCATTTGGAAGTTATGCTAATAAAGAGTTGCAGTTTAGAGCAGTTTGTTCTCACGTGCTTATATGTTTATTTAAAAACACCACAATATGTGTTTTGATATTATCATTTATGCGTTAACGCGATAATAACTCGTTAACTTGCCCAGCACTAGTATGTAAACGTCGTGTGTGTGTGTGTGTCATTTTTACATGACTGTTACATTCTTCTTTAGTTGTGTATGTGAGCTCTAGCATTGACCCGTGTGTGTTGATGTAACCCTAACCCGGCCTCTGAGTTCAGCACTCAGAGTTCAGCACTCAGAGTGCTGAGCAAAGCTACTGATGAACAAACATGTCTGAATCTGACTCTAGCAGTCAAGTGATCATCACTTACTCTGTAAACAGCTGCAGAGTAACGGGTGACTGCAACTCTTCAACACGTATTAGTATAAAGTAGGCTCGTGCTGCAGTAGAGGCAGCTGTCTAAGTTAGCGTTACTGAATCATTCCAACTGACACATGTTAGCCCTACCAGCTCAGTGTTTACCTCGACAGCCTTGAAGAACATGTTGGAAGTTGTCCCAGTGTTGACGTGAAGGTCGGTCAAAGAAAAGTGACGTTACATCCAACAAGAAAAGAGTCTACATGTTCCTTCCCGCTGCTCATTAACATCCAGTACCTCCATCACTCCGTCATTAACATCAAGCTATCCCCAGAAGCAGAATTAACATGTATCTCGTCGATAGCTCCGCTCCTCGCTTCACTTCCGCATGCCTCCAGGTGTTTGTGTGCGCACGTGTACAGGTAAAGTTTATTTTCCATGTAAAGGTGTGCCGTATCACCTGCAGCCGTTGACGTCATCTTCCGCCACGACAGGACCATCTACAGTTGCGTTCAGTTCCGCGGGGGAAAATGGAAAATGGGAGCTTTTTGTATACTTCTGAAGTCAGTTTTAACATAAACACTATCGCTCAGTTTGCACAGTGGAAATATTTTTAATGACATGACAATGCTGAGTACTCAGTGATAACTAATTACATTCATACATAGGTCTACAAAAAAGAAACAGTGTACAGCCCAAACTGTCACATCAGCCCTCCCACACAACAACACAAAGCAGTGATGCATTCTAAGAAGTCATACCAGTAGTGCAAGTAACTACCGGTATGTACATTTACTCAAGTACTATATTTGAAGTATTTGTACTTCCCAACTACTTGTGTTTCCATTCTTTGCTACTTCATACTTCTACTCCACTACAGCTCAGACAGAAATACTGTTATTGCTGATGCTGTAAGGATTATTTAATCTTAATACAAAATAGATAATATAGTACCTGAAACATGGTAAAAACATACAGCTCACAAACATGTTAAAAACATACAGCTAAAAACATAGCTGTATAGCCGTATACAGCTATGTATAGCTGTATAGCTGTAAAACATACAGCTAAAAACATACAGCTAAAAACATACAGCTCACATAAGCACACTAAAATAGGACATTTTTTGACCTGGATTTTAAAATGGGTTACTTTGTGTGTGCACATCTATACAATTATAAGCTAATTTTATAAAGATGTCTGGACACTGTAAGTCAAAATCTAGTCAAGGGAGCTTTATTATTTTAGTTCAAATCTTGCTCACATGCTGGATAGTCCCTAAAAGTTGTGTATAATTGCCACAAACTAACGAATGGCTTTGTTCCTGCAGAGGAATGGTTGATTGTTTAGGTAAGACATGTTCTTAGAAAGGACCTGATGAGTTCATGGTTTGTCTGCCCCAAACGTCTCATGCTTCATGAGGGTCCAGGCCTGAACACAACTATGCCAATATTAAGCTTGTCTGAGATGAGCAGAGCTGAGCCTGGAAAGTGGACGAAGGGGGCGTTGACAAAAAGCTCCGGTCAAGTTGGACAGGCCCAATCCAAACGTCCCCCCTAAACCCTCAAACCCTGAACCTTCAAGGACTTACTGACGTCACCTGGTGAGTGGGTGAGTGTGAGAGACTGTGAGGGCTTAAAATGGTGGAAATAGGAACGGGACAGCACTTTGCTGCAACATATCACGTTACCATGACATTATGATGTACAATTGTGTGTATTTATTTCATACTCTGTACTCCCTGATTTGAACGTCTTCAGGCTCTTTCCTCACAAGATGAGAGGTAACTTCAGATAATCTATTTACTCGTTTTTGTCAAAACAGCTTCAATGACAAAATTAAATATTTGATAAATAAATATCTGATTTCACGGTTTATTTTGTTCCATCTTTAATCCTTAATGTTTCTGTGTGAATTTAATTTGCCAGTCTGATCACACATGTGCCGTCCTCTTTGTTTACCTTGTTCTTCTTCTCCATGGTTCCACTGGTGACCCCGTGGGTTCATAAAGGGCTCAAAATGTCTTCGAGAGAGACCTCAAACACTCGATGATTTGACAAATGAACCAGAACAAATGGCCACGGCTACAGCTCATTTAGCATCGTATTTTGCCTATTTTTCCTGATTGCTGTCGTCCAGTAATAAATACGGTATGTAACAATGTTTGATGATTCTCAATCAGGTAGATTGATAAATTGGGTATAGGCATTCTCCAACATTTTAGGCTAATGAAAACACTAAAAACTGTAGAACAATCTAGGAATGTAATTGTCACATTGTGTAAAACATGGTCGTGTTATTCTTATTATATAAAAAGTTGGCATAGTGGTGATACGTGGTTTTAAGTGGTCAGCAATGATAATAATTCAATAACTGCTCCCTACATGCCGAATGAGTTCTTGAGAAGTCTGAAAAGAATCAGCATCATTATTCTTCTCCTAGGTTGGTTCCAAAAATATAACATTTTGTTGAGGAGGTTGTCCCTCGGTCCCTCAATCAATCAAAATGTATTTGTATAGCACATTTTAAAATACAACAAAAGTTGCCCAAATTGCTGCACATACAGTAGATAAGCAGTCATACAAACAAAGACTGGATTAATAACAGTAAGTGACATTAAAATCAAGACTAACTGACACAAATCACACAAAAGTGCCATGTTCAGATCAAAGGTGATAGGCCAGGGAAAATAAATTGGTTTTTAAACGACTGTTAAACATTTGTAAGGTGGATGACAACCTAACATGAAGGGGAAGGTTGTTCCAGAGCTGAGGGGCAGCAACAGAGAAGGACCGGTCGGCCCGGGTTGTCATTTTTGTTTTTGGAACAACTAAAAGCTGTTGGCGGAGAGATCTTAGTGAGCGAGGTGGGATAGGGCTGCAGCAGGTCAGACAGATAGACTGGGGCGGCGCCATTTAAACACTTAAAAACAAATAACAACATTTTAAAATTAATTCTGTACTCTACAGGTAGCCAATGAAGGGATTTTAAGATCGTTGAAATGTGTTCACGCCTGCCTGTACCAGTTAAAAGTCTCGCTGCTGAGTTCTGCACCAACTGAAGGCGTGATAGAAGTGTTTTGCCGATTCCAGCAGACAAAGAACTACAATAGTCCAGCCTGGAGGTGATGAAAGCATGAATAACTCTCTCCAGGTATTTTGAGGTTAGAAAGGCTTTGACCTTAGCTAAGAGTCTTAGCTGAAAGAAGCTGATTTTGACCACGGACGCAACTTGGAGGTCCAATATAAAAGATGAGTCCAAAATCACACCCAGATTTTTTACATGGAATTTGCAGTGGGTTGTCATGGGGCCAAGACACAATGAGGGACTGTCCGGTATAGCAGCTGAAAGGCGAGAGGGATTAGCATGATCTCTGTTTTACCATCATTGAGGCATAGAAAATTTAGCGAGAGCCAGTTTTTGACATCAGCCAGGCAGCACATTAAAGAATTTATTGAGGCAGTTCCAGGTCTGAGGGGAAGGTATATTTGAATGTCGTCAGCATAGAGGTGATAATAAATGTTATGTTTCTGGAAAATGGATCCAAGAGGCAGCATGTACAGTGAGAACAGCAGTGGGCCCAAAATGGACCCCTGTGGTATACCACAGGTCAGGGGGGCCGGTTGAGAGGAGCAGTTGCCCATGTTGACAGAGAATGATCTGTCGGTCAGGTAGGACTTAAAACATTGTAGGGCAGTACCTCGGATGCCGACGGAGTGCTGAAGTCGGGAGATTAATGTCGTGGTCCACAGTGTCAAAAGCAGCAGAAAGATCAAGTAAAAGCAAAATGGCGGGATCTCCAGCATCAGCAATGATTAAAAGGTCGTTAAAAACTTTTAAAAGGGCAGATTCAGTGATGTGAGACATTCTGAAACCAGATTGAAAAACATCACAGATGCCGTTCAAGCTGATAAATGATTGAAGCTGTTGAAATAAAACTTCCTCAAGGATCTTTGACAGAAAAGGCAAAGTGGATATTGGTCCGTAATTTGATGGGTCAGAGGGTTCCAGATTAGGTTTCTTGACGAGAGGAATTACTGTTGCATGTTTAAAATAGACTGGGACTGAACCAGAAAACAGACAGCTGTTTATGATTGACAGTATACATGGTCAAATTTCAACAAAAACCTGCTTAAAGAGACCTGAGGGGATGATGTCAGAGGGGCACATTGTAGTTTTTAGTTGTACAACAATTTTAGTGAGAGCTGGGAGGGAAACAGGCTTAAAGTGAGAACTACTTGGATCAATGTAGTGGGATGTAACACCAGACCTAAGT
Source organism: Anarhichas minor (assembly GCF_050575085.1). NCBI lineage: Eukaryota > Metazoa > Chordata > Actinopteri > Perciformes > Anarhichadidae > Anarhichas > Anarhichas minor. The sequence continues at coordinate 2,157,112 of NW_027466459.1, read as the reverse complement.
TTTGAGATTTTGTCCTGGATGAACCTAAGAAAGGTGTCGCACTGTGTCGGAGACATACTTAAACACGTTGGGATCGGGGGGCTTATGATCTTGAAGAGAATTGTTGGCCTGTGGCACTGATTTGCAATTAAGTCAGAGAAGTAGCTATTTCTAGCTGACTTTACTGCATTCTGGTAGTTATTAAGTGAGTTATTTTAGATTTCAAAGGACACATGGAGCCTGTCTTTCTTCCATTTTCTCTCAGCCCTCATGCACTTTTGCCTGAGCGCCCGAGTGGCTTCATTTAACCAGGGTTGAGGCTTCAGTTTGGGGCAGTATTCTGTCAAGAATTGCATGGCAGGCGGAGTTAAATGTTGTTAAAAAATCCTCTGGAGGAAAGTGCGATTGGGTGATATCATTAGTTAAAACCAGTGGCGTGTCTCTGAAAGCATTTAAAAACCGTTGTGCGGTGCTCGTGGTGATAAAAGGAGAGCAGCGAACAGGGACAGGTGCCAGCAGTGACCGCTTCAAAGATGACGGGCTTGTGGTCCGAGAACGTTGCTTCACATTTCACTGATGTTTACAGAAACACCAAAAGATAAAACAAGGTCCACAGTATGACCATGTTCATGAGTGGGACCAGAGACTAGCTGCTCAAGATTAAAAGAGTCAATCAGGTTTAAAAAGTCATTCACCATTGGCTTAAAAGAACAACACACATGAATATTAAAATCACCAAAAATTTAAATACTATCATAGTTTGGGAAGATTTCAGCTAATAATTCAGAAAACTCCAGGATAAAAACACCATTAGGTTTAGGAGGCCGATAGACAAGTGCACATAAAGTTCTGGTGGACTGTGGAAATGTCACAGACTTCAGAAGTCATTTCAGACTATCAAGAGGACCAGTGGAGGTAGGCTTATCTACAACATTCTAATGGCCAAAGTATAATCTCTGATATTTGCATGTCAGTTTGACTCTCTTTGCTATCCAGGACCTTGTGACCACGCTGGGACCTGGATGCTACATGAACAGTCAGCAAACCAAACTACCGTAACCATGTTCTCGCCTGTGAACATATCTACAGTTTCAACACATCTCCATCACTTCTGTTTCCTGGTCGCTACACATCTGTCCCATTGCATTTTGAGGCCTACAGCGGAAGCACTTCACACATCTCAGTTACGCTTTGAAACAGTTGGATTTCTAAATACAGTCTGTGCTGTCGAAGGATGTCTCATTGATAAACCACATTGCATCAATAGCCTATTATAACAGACAGCAATTATATTCCACCATCCTCACCGGATTCTGTGACAGTGAACAGCTCTTCCGTCATGTAAAAGTAGGTCACCCTGGTAGTTGGCATGATGCCACAGCATTGAGCAACAGAAATTGCTGCACAGCTATTGGAAGAAGATCCTCAGGCCCTGGTCCCAGAGGGAATGCACATTATTGGAGATTCAGCTTATCCTCGGTTGCTACAACTGATGAAACCCTGCAGGGATAGTGGGCATCTAACCGCCTGCCAGAGGCTCTTCAACCAAAAGCTCACTGCAGCTTGTGTGGCCATTGAGCATGCTTTTGGCATCCTGAAATCAAGTTCAGGAGGATCAAGTTTCTGCACATGAAAGAAGTGCCAAATATCCGCATTCTTCACAAAATGTATTTGGATTCAGGTAACCAACTTGATGAGGATGAGCAGGGTTCTTCTTCATCAGCTCAGAAAGCACATTGATGTACACCCACCAGTCCAACAACCAAGACTGATGTCAGTACAGACATTATCTGTGCCCAACAGTAAACACCTTCACACTACTTCTAATGAAATTTGTCTTAACACATTTTATTATATGTAATATTTGAAAGGCATTCCCTTTTGACTGAAGAGTCTCTACATCAGCCAACTCAGCCTCCCCAGTGACTCAAGTGCACTCACTGGTCCTGGGTTGAGTTGCAGATGAAGATTCTCCATCAGAGACAATAGTTCTTTGAATAGGTTTTCTGATTCTTCACAATCGTTCATTTATGGACTACACACATTCCAGTTCTCAGAAGTGTTAGAGTAATAAATAAATAACCTTTAATATTATTGTTATTATTATTATTATCAGCCACATCATTTCACAACACCAATAGCCAGCAATCTAGCGTCACATTTCACAATTATTTGGATTATTTGAATTGATTTAAACTGAAATGATTTACATGGATTTGAATTGAATACAGTTGAAATGAATGAGGTTATATGATTGAATGAGATGAAAGGACCATGCTCTGGACTCAGGAAGGGTGTCTGCACAGAGGGTCTGTTATCTTGGGGGGTATCGGGTCACACTGTCCCAGTGAAGCTCCTCTGTGCAGGGAAAGAAAAGGATGGTGACAACATGGCAAGGACGTTCATGGTGTCTGTCGGCGACCACTGAAGAAGAGTCCGCAGTGACCAGACATCAGTGCAGGAGTCCACACAGGGTGGAAGGGAGAAGATACAAGATAGCTGTTATAGTAGCTAAGTACCAAGGGATGAGACAAAAGTACATCTCACTACAGGAGGTAAAGAAGAAGAAAACAGACAAGAGGGGAAGAGACAGGGAGAGACAGGAAGGGACAGGGAGAGACAGGAAGAGACAGGAAGGGACAGGAAGAGACAGGGAGAGACAGGAAGAGACAGGAAGGGACAGGAAGAGACAGGAAGGGACAGGAAGAGACAGGAAGAGACAGGAAGGGACAGGAAGAGACAGGAAGGGACAGGAAGGGACAGGAAGAGACAGGAAGAGACAGGAAGGGACAGGAAGAGACAGGAAGAGACAGGAAGGGACAGGAAGAGACAGGAAGAGACAGGAAGGGACAGGAAGAGACAGGAAGAGACAGGAAGGGACAGGAAGAGACAGGAAGGGACAGGAAGGGACAGAAACGACAGGAAGAGACAGGAAGGGACAGGAAGAGACAGGAAGGGACAGAAACGACAGGAAGGGACAGGTTGAAGAAAAAAAAGATTCGATGAAAAGTGGAGAAAAGAGAATCGAAAAGAAGTGAGGGAACAAGAAAAGAAGGGGTGAGAGAGAAGGAACAATTTCAGCACGGCAGAGAGGAGATGCAAAATACTACAGTAAGGGAGAGGTTGTGAAGAAACATGAAAAGAATTGTAAATATGTGAAGAGTATTGAGGAGAGATGTGACGAAATGATCAAAGAAGAGAAGAGTAGTTATGATACAGATGGATAATTCATGTGTTCACCTTAATTCTCTTAAAAACTCTGAACCTGTTTTTGAAAGAGAGGAGAGGATGTGGGTGGGAAATATGAAATGTGAAGTCCAACACCAAAGGGGAAAGGAGAGGAGGGGAGAGGAGACATTTGAAACTATTTGATAAACTTCAGGTATAAATGAATCAGTCTCTATGCAGGTGGATTTGAGGTTTTCTGTCAGAAAGGAAACAAGTGGTTCAGATAGGTAACATGGTCTCTCGGCCTATGACTCTCTCCGCCTTATGTTCTCTCCCCACTGCTGTGCTAACACCAAAGATTTTGTATCTCATTGTGAATCTGTGCAGATTTGTAAAGATGCAGATGACACAACAGCATGATAAGGAACGGTGAGGTGGGACCTTAGTGGAGCTGTACAGAGAGAGCAATCCGATTTTAAATGTTGCCAAGAACAAATAATTCATAATGGACTCAGGGAGGGGTGATGGGGCTCTGCCCCCATTGGTCATCAATGACGGAGGTATGTGACATCTCCTGTTTCCAGTTGAGCTTCGCCCAGTTAGAACACAAATATAGAAAACAAAAATGAAAATGTTTTTGTAGGATACATCGGTCACAGTGAGAAGCTATCATCTCCTGTACTTGTGTATTTACATGTTGACTCAACACGTTTGTGTTCTTGTTAAACACAAGCTAAAGAGACGTCCTGTAACACTGCATGACAAGAACTGGTTGTTAATGAATGGGTATTTATACCTTCATACTACTGCTTTATTCATTATTAATAGCAGTGCTATGGAGCTGTGCTACTATGAATGTCTGTCACACAGGAGACACAATGTACAGTCCTGCTCATGGTTTCACATTGTTCACCTGATGGACAGCTGAAACACAGCGATGCGTCAACAAAGACAGAAGAGTGCTATTCGCTTTGCAAATGGTTTATAAGGAAATGCATTCAACACACTTGTTAGAACTTAACGACACACAATGACTTTCAGCGAGTTACACTGAAGCGTTTGTATATTTACAATAGAACTCCACTGAGTAGGGTTAAAGGAGTAGTTTGGGTTGTACGAGGTATTCTCCATAGTCAGCGTATTACCGACAGTAGATGGAGTTTAGAGAAACAGACAGATGTACCTTCACAGGAGCAAAGCCATGTACTGCTGTGGATGGAAACCAGGTGTACGCTACATTTAGAATATTTTCAATATATTTGGAGGACAGAATTGTCCCGAGCTATTTTGGAGCACTCATTTGCATTATCTTTGGAGAGAACATTCACAAAGACAGACACAGTTTGCTTCTGGTGTGAAGCCGGTCCAATGAACTGCAGCACAGAGCGGTCTGAAGGGGATCCCAGCATGCACAGCAGGCTACAGGGCTGGCACATGCAAGTCTTATGACTTCATTCTCATTAAATTACAACTTGAAGTAGTAATATTAAGAGAACAGTGGTAATATCTGTTATTGATTGAATGGAGAATGTCTGACAACCTTACTGCATTATATTTTCACTTTCACTTGTGGCCTGAATTTTGTGTTTTCCTTTGTGTTCGGACCTTTTCCACCATAAATTGATGCAGAAACATTTGCCAGAATGCAGGACCACCAATGTCTAAAATACATTGTGCTATTTATTATTTATTATTGCGACAGCCATCTACTGTAGTAATACACTGACTATGGATAAGTAGCTCACATCCACACTGCAAACAATCCAAACTATCCCTTTAAGATGGTGCTGATGACACTAGTCGTGTTTTCATTCAATTGTCAAAGTTTCATCAAATGTTGTCGTTTCCATACAGCTTTCCTAATGTCATACTTCAAAATGTTCATAAAAATAAGTGAATGGAACACGGCTACTGTTGTTATGACGTCAGTTTCATACAAAAAGTTCACCTGCTAGATTCAAACAAAAAAAAACGTTATGTTCATCCTATATTTCATCACTCGACATTCATTAAATGATTATATTCATCTGAACATTTGTCTGACTGTTGTTTTTTTTACACAAAAGAGCCTTAAATGTTTTTGAAAGGATGACAAATAAAATAAATATAAATCTAAATGTTTAATTGAGACTATTCCAAAATACAGAACATGCAACAAGAAATATAAATCAAATTACCATCAACAGCAACAGTTCTAAATACAGCTACGTGTAAACAGGATGCACTCACTGTCCTCATGTTCATTCTTTTATTCAAAATAAAAAATGAAGTTTCCAAATGCTGATTTGGCCACGCCCCCTTATTTACTGCTGGTAACCCGTCACGCTTTCATTACAGCAGCCGATTTAACCATCAAAACGATTTATCCTAAACAGTACATTCCCATACAACTAAACTGCATTTCCAACCACATTTGAAGGGATTTCATTTTTGATGCATCACACATGATTCTGCATAAGGAGGTCAGGGTCAGACAAACAGGACCTTCACCCAGGAGGCCGCTGTGTGTGTCCTTTGTGAAACCAAGTCAGCATTGACTTATTTTAATTCACGTCTGTAACTTCAATAACATCACATACTAGCTATTTCATGCCAAACCATGATGTTTTACTACATTAATCAAGTCATTTTGTTGTCTTTTTGTTTTGTTTTAATTTACATTAACCGCATGTTTAAAACTGCGACCGTAATCCGGGAGAAGATACTGACGGGGCTGAGACAGAAGAGGCTTCTTAACGTTAGCCGAATGAAACCTGTCACTACAGCTAGCTAATTAAGCTAACGTTGGCTCCATGTCTCCTGCTGACTTGTTGAATGTTTCCAGTAGACTTCTTTTAAAAGGAGAATCATAAAAGGGTCTTTTTTTAAAACATTGAATCCAAATGTGGCCAGCCAATGAAATACTCCTCAGCCTTGGATATCACTGTGTGGTATGCTAACATCAGAACATCAACCAACAGTGTAATCCATGGTTCACTGTTGGATGTGGTAACACATTTCCAACCACACCCATGGGAGAAGTTGGGTGTGGGTCAGAGGTAAAGCAGGCTTTCAACTTCCAACCAGAGAAGTCTGCAAAACACTGCTTTTGTTCAGTTAGTATTCATGAGGTTCAGGTTTGGTGACTCTGGACTGGACTAAAAACAGTAAAGTCAGCACATTTGAATAGACAACAGGAGGAGGAGTTGTTGTTTTTTTACACAAGATGAACTGAGACAGTGATGTGCTCAGTTGTCCTCTCGCCCGGAGCTCTTCCTGTAGTTCATACGCTTAGTCTTCTTGAAGGGGGTAAAGGCTGGGTTGGCCTCTTCCATCTTCTCCTTCTCCTCCTCCTCCTCCTCCTCCTCCTCCTTCGCCTCCTCCTCCTCCTCCTCCTCCTCCTCTTTTTCTTTCTGCACCCGTTTCTTCTCCTCTGGCGGACCCACGGCTCCCTTCGTATCTTTTTCTTCATCTCTCGCCCTTTCCTCAGCTTTCTCAACACTCTCATCGGTTCTCCTTCCTCCAGCCATCCCTCTCTCCCTGCCCTCCTCCTCCTCCTCCTCCTCCAGATGACTGAGGCGTGTCGCCTTCTCTTTGCCTCCAACAGCTGACGGCTGATCAGCAGGTTGCTCCTTTGGCAGCGCGCTGGGTCTGGAGAAGACCATCTTCCGTTGGATGTTACAGGAGGTATCGCTCTTGCTCTCCTGCTGCTCCTTCCTCTGCTGCAGACTGGACAGGAAGTGGTGAGCTGCCCTCCTGTTGTCCCGATCGCTAGTCTCTTCCACATCTTCTAGATTGTAGTGGGTCCATCGCTCAGGGTGCACCAGGTAGTCCGGGACTCCTCTCTTCTTTGCTGGTGTGGGGCAGCTGGACGTAGGCTGGCTCATCTTCCTCCTGGAACGTGGAGGCAGAGGCCGAGTAAACACTCCATCTGTGACGTGATCCTGGGTCAGAGAGGAGGAGGCCAGCCGGGCGACACTGTCCAGGCATTCAAAGATGCTGTGGCTGCGATTTGAGAAAGCTGAGCCCCCTCCTCTCAGACTGAATGGAGTCTGAGCTTTGTGTCCAGCAGCTGGAGCAGAAATCTCAACCTCCCCGCCATCGTCGTCGTCATCATCGTCGTCGTCCAGCAGTGGGTCAAAGGGAGCACTGCTGGGTAGTTCTTCAGGCTCAGACTCATCACTGGCTGATAGCTCGTCCACATCATCACTGTTCAGGTCCCCGCCATTTTTCTGATCACACATTTTAACAACAAGAAGGCTCAGCAGCTCGCCTAAATCAAAAACCTGGTGAAAGAGAGGAAGAGGTCAAACCTGTGGCCTTCATCAGTCATCACACAGCACAGGGGTGAGAGGCCAATTCTTTTAGTTGTAAGTGAAAAAAAAAAGCTTATTTCTGTGTGTGTGTGTGTGTGTGTGTGTGTTAACGGCCTAGAAAGTAATTGTTACAATACCCTCCAATTTTCAATTAAAGGGTTTTGGGGGCTTGCTTTGCTTAAGCAACACACCATGTGATAGGCTGCATTCCTATTCAACTCTGCACACGTTCGATGCTACGCTTCTGGTTTCTTTAACCAAAGACTGGTGTTAGTTGTGTTCTCAGTGTACAGTCATCATAAACAACATATACTGTGAAAAAAAGAAAGACAATTCAAAAGTATAAAGAAGTCCTCTAACAAATCAAGCTTCTACGGCAGGCGGTCCAAACTTTCGTCCGGCAGTGTATATGACCAAAAGTGACCAATATCAGAAGCCCCCATTTACAACAATTTAAATACATTTTAAGAATAGATGTATGTTACGATAATGATATTTTAAAGATGGGTACCTCTCAGGCTGGGTCCTGGAACTCTGAAGAGAATGTGTGCATACTATGTTTGTGCTCCTGTTGTAGCGTCCATGTTGTCTCTGTTGCTCTGCAGACGCACTGGCTCTTTATGAAACTCAGGAAGCCAGCTCCCCACACAATCTGTGATTCAAAGCAAGAACATGAAACCATTTCAACAAATGATACACTGAAGAGATCTGAAGACATGTTCCAGCTGAAATAAACTGATTTTAAGTGACAGTTCTCAACATTTACACTCGCACGTTGAGCTAAGGGACGCGTAAGATAAGTAAAAGACACCAAACCTGTGCACAGCAAGTAGGGACGTCCCAATCAAGATGTTTCTGTTGTTTTTACCATTGATTATCTGCCAATACAGAGGCAGATCAGATTCTTGTATTATTAACTTAAATGTAGATTAGACATATATATACACACACACATGTATGTATGTATGTATGTATGTATGTATGTATATATATATATATATATATATGTGTGTGTGTGTGTGTGTGTGTATGTACCAGCACACTGCTGGAGTTGTTGGAACTACGGAGACACTACGTCCACACTGAGTGTACATTCATATTCCAGAGTGATGCTCCTTTTACCTCATAAACAATCTTTGGCCGAGTGCAGACACACAAATAGTTGGGTCAAAAGTTAATAACATAATATATAATTGTGTTTTGCCAATTCGGGTGTGAGAGCAGTCACTCAGCTCTGCAGCCAGTTCTTCACATTCACAGACATGCTGCACGAGTAGACTGAGCTAGAGGAAGGGTCAGCTTTATTATAGCTGATGCAACAATCCAAATATTAACATATTCTATTTTTCTACATTGTTTAACGTGGACTACGTCACATTTATTGTATCTTTATAACTCGACACTAAGTGCAATATCATGGACATAATCATGAACATTTTGGATGAACCATGTACTCCTACACATACCGACACCTCAGATTTGATATTGAAGATATGAATTCACCTCGACTGATCCTCCCATTGGAGACGGGCGGCTACGCTTTCTGTGACCCTGTACACACACTCGGGCGGTTTTAATTGCTTCGGTAAAATGTATGGAACGTGGAAATTATGGGTGCAATATCCCACGCGACAACATTGTCATATCAAAAATGAATCTGTGAAACAGACAGCCGTCTGTGGAGCGGCGTGTTTCATTCTCATTACCTGATAATCGGACAACGATTCGTTAGCATGCTAATGCTAACTGATGTGATGATGTGCGTGGTTTTAAAGAGATGTGCGTCGTGTGAGTTCATCCATACCTCGTGGCAAACACGCTGCGTTTTTGTTTCACAGACTTAACCTTCATATTAATATACATCAGGGTTTACCTCATTATTGTTGTCACGACCACGCCAGTGTTTCGCCTATAGCCAGGACACGTTCTTCTTCTAGCGTTACGCTTCAGGTTTCACCCAGACTGCTACTGCCTCCCAGCGGTTACAGGATGTGGTTGCAAGAATAATTGGGCGGGCAGAATGCCGCACAGAATGATGCGTGTACATTCTGATAGTCTGTTTAGTCGTTTAATCGAAAAAACGAAAATACAGATATACCACAGTTTTTCCGTTTTTGTTGTCTGAATCCAAAAACCAAAATACGAGAGAAACAAAGCCAAATAAAGAGCCCATTTTGTTTTTTGTAAATTCCTTTTGTTTTTTCTTTTGAAGAGAGACGCAAATAGAGACAGGTGCCCCGGAAGTTAGAATATTTCAAAATAAAAGTCAAGGCAATAGAATGACCGTATGCAAGACATTTTTATTTACGTTCCATGATGCAAGCACATACCAGGGTATAGAATAAATGAATGAATATAAATAAATAAATCAGTGTCTTTGTTAATTATCTATGTTATTGATACAGATGTATGTAATGCAGTTTATTTCATCTGATGTTTGATGGTTAATTTGCAACCTAGTCATCTATTTACTTGTTATTTTAATGTAATTTAAGAACCAAACCTACATGGAAGAGTAAGCATGTGTTGATCATGAGGCAATACATAATGACAGCTGAAAAATGAAGAGACATTTGGTTTATTCTTATTAAACAGCCTTCAGTGGACGTTGCCTCAGTTACCACCCAGTCATCGCACCACCTGTGCTTCCCAATTTGACCTTCATTACTATGTCATCACTGTCATCATCATCAACCTCTAACCTGTTCTGTTGTAACTCTGCTGCCAGCGTCTTAGCACCTCTGCTCTGACAAAAACATGTCATCATAATGTCAGCAATTAGGTCTAAAGAAGGATTTCTCACTGTGCTTGTGTGTGAACACTGTTGTAGGAGTTGACTATATGAGTTATTGTATATGACTGAAACATGGAGAGCAGAGCCACTCTCACATTTCTAAGATGTCTCACATCGTTTTATAAATGATTGTTGTTTAGCGCTGTTACTGTTTTTAGCCGTATGTCTATCTCTGTGCATAAGTCATATTCATTGTATGTGTACACACTTAGCTCTGATTCTGATTATATAATTAACAATATATTAATTGGGGTAGTTTTCTGTTCCTGTAAAACTGAGCAACAGGGCCATTGGGTTTCCCAGGTTACATGTCGGTCACTAACAAATTTACATCAGCGGGTCATGACCTCCCTTAGATAAGAGCAGTAGCTCACAGTTACTTCTATATGATCCACTGACATTTGCACACGTCTATAGCAAAGAAAGACAATCTTTAGTATTTTCTAATTCTGTATGTCAAGCACAAGTCAAATACTCCCCTAAAAGCAGAAACCTTCAGAATCAGTTGTTGCATTGCATCGTGGTTACATTCCTGTATTTGACTTGTATTGCTGCATCTCAATTCTTCTGATTCTTCCGTCTGCAGTTAATCTGCTCACATGATTTCAATCATCACAGTGCTGGCGTACAAGAGCTGTTCCTAAACACACCACTCTTCTGTCCAAAAATGATTGCCATCGGTGAAGTTTGTGGTCGGAGAGAGGACTGAATCCATCCTCAGTTTGAGTAGATTTCATTTTCTTTAATAAACTGTCACACGCCACAAAGACTATCAGCAGTAGATGTTACAGGTCCAGCCTTTCCCATAATAGATACAAATGAAATTCATGCCAGACTGTGAATATATGAAGTTTATTATGTTCTTTAAAATACAACGTAGTCAAATAAAACTATACACATTATGTTCAAGGGTAATGGAGTGACAGATAAATATTCATCAAAATTAACATTTGTTTCCCTTTCTACCCCCAAAATGTAAAAAACACAACCCCATCCCATCTGCAACATAAACACCATGACAAGTCATTGATCAATTGAACCAATAATCTTACCCTTATAAGAACTAAACAGAGATTACTAGAATCAGGTGACTTGTATAGCTTCTAATGACTATTCATACCACTGTTAATACTGTTCATTTCACATTCTATATTTGACCTATTTACAAGTAGATGGTGATGCAAGAGAAAATCATCAGTGCTGACAATCTCTTCTTATAACATCAATCAGACATTTGGGTCTTTACAAAGTTGTGGCAGATTATTGACATTATTGTCCAGCAGTACACTCACATCTGGGCACTGCAGAGTAAATTCCCTCTCTGCAGCTTCCTGGTCCTGCGCACTGTGGAAGGGGTTCATGTTGTGTTTGTTGGAGAAAAAGGAATCTAGAAGTTTTCAGCCATAGGCTGTTGTAAATCCTAAAGCATTTCTCTGTGACTTCAGATTTACTGATACACGTGTGACTATTTTGTACAGCTACACATTCCACTGGTGCATGTGCTCAGTTGTTTTGCTCCAACAATACCTTCATAGTTTGGTCCTCTACGGACAGGACAACCCGGGGGTCTGAAAGAGCATACTGCGCATGCGGATGGCTCCCTATTCCAATGGGCTCACAGGCGTTCAGATTTCAGATAGGGGGCGGGACATCCTGCAGTTGTACTGTTCTCGATTGGCTGCGGCCCTTCAGACCGGGAATATTTTGAAAGTATGGGCGTGTGCAGCCCATGATTCAGTTATGTTTGAGTGTTTGTCAAACTGACAAAACTTCGTAACGCCACTTGCAGTTAGCACATTCACATTGACCGACTTACGTGGCGTAAATAATAAGTAGTTCTTCTCAAATCTCCATGGAGCAAGAAGCACGGGAAAAC
>NW_027466459.1:2107500-2125000 GCF_050575085.1 Anarhichas minor | reverse complement strand
TAACGAGTTCAAACAGGTGCCATTAATACAGGTAACGAGTGGAGGACAGAGGAGCCTCTTAAAGAAGAAGTTACAGGTCTGTGAGAGCCAGAAATCTTGCTTGTTTGTAGGTGACCAAATACTTATTTTACCGAGGAATTTACCAATTAATTCATTAAAAATCCTACAATGTGATTTCCTGGATTCTTTCCCCCCATTCTGTCTCTCATAGCTGAAGTGTACCTATGATGAAAATTACAGGCATCTCATCTTTTTAAGTGGGAGAACTTGCACAATTGGTGGCTGACTAAATACTTTTTTGCCCCACTGTATATGTATCCATCTATCTATCTATCTATCTATATCTCTATATCTCTATCAACAACAACACAGGGGCTCCTCGTTGATGTAAAAAAAAAAGGACACTCTCATACAGCCCTGCCCATGATCTACCTACACTCATGGAGCGCAGAGCAATGTTTTGGTGAGCAGGTGTGTGTGAGATTCATGAAGAAAAAGACGGCAAACTGGTTTGTAACTAAGTGTTAACGGGGCTCAGTGGGCAGACATGCCTCTACTCCAAAAAGATATCTAAATGCTCAGTAGGGTGCAGATTTAAGATGATTTTTATAACCTCTTGGATCTGATAGTAAGTTAAATCGCATTAATATCTGCATATGAAAAACCAATCATCGGTCATCCCTTCAATTGTCTGTATACAAGCCTAATAGAAGGGAGGTTGGTTTTACTGCAGAGGACACCAGACTGGTGAAGAAGTGCAGATGATCAGTTTCGCTTGTGATAAATACTCTGACACTCTGACATGTCTTGGTGTCACTGGACATTGATGGTGTTTTCAGCCTCTTTGTGAATGTTAGCTGGCTGGCCTCACACCTTGAGGGACAAACAAAGGATTGAGAGCTGAATGGAGCTCTGTTAGAAGCTGACCAGAGTGCAGTGTAATCTAACAAACACACGTCTAGACCTTAATTCTGTACACTGATTGTGTTCATATGTCGTCTGTGTGTCAGGCTTCGGGCTCCCTGATGAGGTGGTTATTGAGAAGAAAAACAAGGGCGACTCATTTGTGGAGTCCACAGGAGCCGATGTCAGACTGTCCAACATCAAGTTCATCCAACACGATGCCATCGAGGGCATCATGTGTGAGTATACATGAATCCAGGCCCTCTGTCTCTGTGGTGGCTCCTCGTCATCGGCGACATTATTCCCATGTGTGACACAGTGTAAAGTAACTCTCTCTCTCTCCTGGTGGCGTTCTGTCAGGTGTGCGTCAGGGGACTCTGAACATGGAGAACTGTGTGCTGCAGTGTGAGACCACAGGAGTGATCGTCCGAACATCAGCGCGCCTCACCATGAACATGTGTGACCTGTACGGCTCCAAGGTGAGAGCTTCTGGATGCTGACCACCGGCTCCACCTCACAGTCACTAGGCTCTCATCTGTGTGAACAGTATCATCTTCCACAACAAACTAGTTCCCCATATCAACCTCATAGGTGATGAGGTATCCGTGTTGTGTTCACAACTTCTTCCACTGGCCAAAGAAATCAGTTAGTGCAGCTTTAAACAATGTGACTGAGATAGTTTACAGTGTAAAACTAAAGCTTCTAAATGACCTCCAAGACGTTCAGTTATTGTCTAATATGCAGTGATAAACGATCAGCTGATATTGTCTACTTGTTGAATGGGACTGTGTGGTCATGTTGCTGTGTGTCGTGTGCAGGGGGCTGGTGTGGAGATTTACCCCGGGAGTGTTTGCAGTCTGGTTGGTAACGGTATCCATCACTGTAAGGACGGCATCCTCATCAAGGTGAGAACATTCAGGGTTCGTACCAAAAACTCACCAAGAAACTGTGAGCATAAAAATTGCCCTTGACTAAGTTTAGAAAATGTTTAGCTTAATGGAAATCAAGTGAATTACATGAACATTTCTGTAAAACCACTAGTTGCGTGTGCGTGCGTGTGTGTGTGTGTGTGTAGGACTTTGCTGATGAACTTGATGTGATGCCATCAATCACCATGGAGAACAACGTGATTCACAACAATGCAGGCTACGGGGTGATTCTAGTGAAGTCCAACAACGGGGAACAGCGTGATGCTGCTCTGGACCCAAGTGAAGGTGGGCGGAGCTCACTCGGTCAGAATAGAACAGCCACAGCTCAGAATCAATATTGATCAGACCTTTTGTTCCCAGAAGGCCCTGCTGGACCGACGGCTGTAGACCAACAGCAGGGAGGCGTTACTGATCCAACCAGCAACGGTTCAGCAGACGTGCAGCCGGAGTCAGCAGAGAACAACAGCACGGACTGTGACGTAGCATCCGCCTCAGGCAGGAAGTTGCACTTTATTCGCCAGATAAGCAGAAACAAGGAGACGTCCTGCAGCCGAGCCGTCCAGGACCTGATGGACCACCAGATCTTCGTCTCCATTCAGGGAAACCAGTTCAGACGCAACGGCATGGGCGACCTCGGCACCTTTTTCTACTGACAGTAGATTCCAGACTGGCTGACTGTCGCGCGTCTTTTAACATCGTTTATTTGAGGAGCGCTTTGTGCTTTTAGATTTCTTTTGTCATGAAATAAATATTGCCGATTCACAGCAGAGACTGCGATGATAATGTTCCTGTGTAGGACGTGAGTTGTGATGCCTGTGTGAGTCTCTGAAAGTCCTCAGGCTTTGACTCTGACTTCTACCGGTTTGAACTTTCACAAAAGCTTTTATCTAATTTATTCCTTTGGGCTCCTGATGTGAAATGTCTTTAATTTTTTTTACTGCATTATTTGTTTGAAATCCACTCGTCACTTTGAGTTTTGATGTTTCCACTTCAGATCTAATAAATGTATCTTTAAGGTGGTGGTTTGAAAGCAGTGCACAGTTTGTAATTCTGAGTTCACACAAATATTAGTTTCCTTTGTTCATGACATGTTCACATCTCATGAACCTCGTTCATGAGTGCCTCGGCTGTTTTTAAAGGTTAGATGTATTTTATGGTCCAGTCATCAGGTTGACTAATGATACAGTTGAGTCTTAAACTGTTACTTCAGTGAATATAATGAATGTCTTGCAGATTAAAAGGTATCTGTTGAAACCTCTGTGTGGTGCAGTATGATGACTCATTCTTTATGTGCAGTGTTTATAACTGGAGTGGACTGGAGTCATACATTTAACGATTTTAAACTTCAACGACTCGCGTTTGACTTAATGTCCTCTGTGGTAACGTAACGTCATTCCTGGAGGTCCAGCAGCTGATACTTCTGTACCTCCTGTCAGACGGCAGCAGGGTGAACAGACTGTTGCTGGGTGGTTTTGTCTTTAATATCCTTTGAGCTCTTTGCAGGCTCCTCTTCTCGCCAATATCACTGATGCTCAGTAGATGGTACTGTAACCCTCTTAGTATCTGCAGGTATACTCAAATTATTTGTTGGACCAGGACCTAGGTTCATAGTGAGAGGTTTATAGCCAGTTTCCACTCTTCTGAAAGTGGTGATGTACCAAAATCAAAACTCTGAGCAGGCTTTGAGTCTGTAGTCTGTTGCTGGGTGGAACAGTTAGCAGAGATTTTCTGATCATTTTTTTCTTCTGTCATAGTATTTGGAATGACACAATCAGGAACAACTAGCTCTGCTATCACAGTTGGTGGGCAATGTAATGTCCTTACTTGTCTCATTTCTGAGTAACACAGGAACTTTGTAGGGACCATGCTTTGGCAGAGTGATAAGACAGCAATCTACAAAGACACCACCTGGCAAAGATGAGCAAGTAGGTTGTTCAAGTAAGACCCACTGTTCAGATTTTGCTTGGTCGGCATACACAAAACCCTCAAGCAGCACTTTTTGGTTGGCGGGAAGAACTTCCTGGGCTCGACCCTTGAGTTTCACTAGGCCAACTTTGCCACTATCAGCTTGTTTCTTCCTGATCTCAAGTGTTCTCAGAACCTGCTGGTAGCCATAGGGAAGAGATGTTCTGTGAGGCAAGGGGGTCTCACACTCTTGTTCATATAAAGGGTCCAGAGTGTTTGTGCCTATTAACAGGGGAACGTCACCATTTGAACGAAGATCTGGAACAATTAGCGCCAATGTGTGTATTTCAGGCTCAGTTTCAAATAAGACTTTTGGGAACTTTATACTGGTCTCCACATATCCCAGATATGGGACAGTCTGGCCATTCGCTCCTTCAACTTCAAGAAGATCAGAGATTGGCTTAATGGTGTGTTCAGATAAGTGATCTTGGTAGAAAGCCATGGCTATGGTGGTGACTTGTGAGCCTGTATCGAGCAGACAACTACAGTTCACTCCCTCAACAGCTACTCTGGCCGTGCACTTCCTCCCAACAAGTCGACGGGGCAATTCGCAATTGTGAACATCAGTCTTTAAGCTCAGAGCTTTCTTCGTCTTTGTAACGGTGGGACGTAGTTCATCCTTAGCTTCTGTTTGGCCCTCAACAGAAGCTGGAGCTAGTTTAAATCAGATGGATCAGTGGTGTTGTGGTGGCTTTCCCACACACACGCTGCTTTTCTTTGAGTGATCTCCTCTTTGCCTCTACTAGCGCAGGGTTTGGGTCATTACTGCAACTGGAGGCAATGTGGCCATCCTCACCACATCTAAAACAGTACCATGGTCTAGGTTTAGGCAACTTTACAGTTATTTGTTTGATTTCTTTTGTTTCTGGTCCATTGGTTGTTCTTGGTTTCTGTTTTTTGTTTCCTGTTGATGCTCTTTTGACAGGTTTCTCTGAGCTGCAGGCTTTGAGCTGTGCTATCTGAGAAGCAAGATCTGCAATCTGCTTCCTAAGATCATTAGTGGTGACTGATGGAGCATCATCAGGATTGGGGAGGGGGTCAGAAATATCTATGCCTTGCATATGTGTGGTCTGCAGATGTGAAAGATGTGCTCTTGTTTTGGTTATTCCTAAGTGCTGTTTCATTGTTGTTGCTTTATTTTCCTGCTTATCCTCTTCAGTACGCAGTAGAAGAAGGAGCTCGGCAAAAGATGGAGGATCATTCTTGCATCGTTCAAGCTGGAGACTAGTTATCATTGGGCTATCCCAGCAGCCTCTGCAAAACTGTCTGAGAAGTTGTTTATCAGCATCTCTCGGAGCAATTCCCCCTCTCCTTATCACTGAACATAAAGCAGTGTGTAGCCTCTGCAGGTAATCTGAAGCTTTTTCTCCAACATTCTGGTTGGAGAAAAGCTCATCACCATCTTCAACGGTTGCATAGGCTGAATCAAGCAGTTTCAGGTAAACCTCAGATCTAGCCTTTGGACCCAGTGATTTCACTATCTTAACTGCAGGGGATGAAAGGCTTTCAACAATTTTCCTCACAACCTGTGTGTCTGAAACTGTGGGATCATTCAAACAGAATTCCACACTGCTGCGCCATGTATCATAGTCAACTTCAAATGCAGGGTGAGGAGCTCTGCCTGAGAATGGCTTCAGTTTGTAAGACAGATTGGATTGAGATGCTGCCTCACTGTTCCTGACAATGTGCTCCACAATGACGCGCTGTACCTCAGGTGTGCTGAGTTGGTCAGCTGGCAATTGATGAGATTTAGGTTTTCCATCTCCATGTGGAGTAGTTTCTTTGACAGTTTCAATAGGCTGGGGTGCAACGCTAACTAAGCTTGGGTTTTCAAAAGTATGGAATGCAGGTGGTATATCTTGAGGGTCAGCTGGTTCAGGTTGTGAGAGATTTTCAGCCACTTTAACTTGGGCTTCCCTCCCACTGACTCTCCTATCCGAGCCAACTCTTCTCTCAAAATATCTTCAAATGACCTGCCACCTTCCTGTGCTAAATCTCTCAGCTCAGTCAAGTAAGCTACCGTTGCAGACGCACTAGCCTCACTACTGCATGCACTCGCTAGGCTTTGAATGTGGTGAATAACCTGCGGATTTCCAGTGCAAGCTCTGTCAAGTGGTAAGTGACGTCTCTCTAGCTCTTTGACTGTAGCTTCATGTTGAAACTCAACAATAACCCTCACTTCTTTACCAGCGGAAGGCACCTCAACTAACCTTTCTACAGGCCCAAACTGTTTCAAGAAGTCAAAAACTTCATTGTCTACTGAAATGTGAGTTAACCCACTCACTAAAACAGCGTTTAGAACCTTAACATTCTCTGATTTCACAACTTCCATTTTATCACCAGAAATATGTTAGAAGATTTGAAAATAATGTTAGATGCTTTACAGTAAATAAAACCTTCGTTGCTCCAGTTACTCAAAAGGTGTCTATCTTCAATTTTCTGTTGCAAAAATGCTAATATCTTAACCTCTCCTGGCTGGCTCGCCAAGTTTTAGTCTGTAACCCTCTTAGTATCTGCAGAATACTCAAATTATTTGTTGGACCAGGACCTAGGTTCATAGAGAGAGGTTTATAGCCAATAATAGACACACAAAGAACTGGAGCCACAGAATGGTTTGATTTAAAAGGTTATATTGAACCTTGTGAAGATAAAAATAAAATTGACATCTTATACAACATTTACAATGCTCTTCTCAATCAGATAACTCAGCACATCTCCATTGGAATGTGTAAAAGTGTCTCTGAGATGCAGTGTTCCTTCAGTTTGTTCCTTTCGCTTTCAAGCTCCTTCCTTGTTTCCTTATTCAGTCAGTTCAAATATTCAGTCAGTTTCAGTTCCAAAGTCAAAAGAACAAGTCAAAGTAGTAAGATGTGTTGCTTTCTTAATCCTACCACACTGGTGCACTCAGGTGATGAGAAACGAAGAAACGCTTGTTTTCTCCTCAGCAACAAAGAAAATCTTGATCCTACTCATCGAGGTAAGGAGATGATCAGTTCAGTGGTGGCTCGCCATCTTCCTCGTCAGGAAGAGTTCCATATCCAGTATCAAAGGTATCCAGGGAACATCAAAAACCTAGCCAGGACGCTGCCACAAGTTGTAAACTCGTGGCACAAAGGTCTCTGAATCACCTCTCACGTTGCATGAGTGCAGTCTCACAAAGCGCTGTGTCTCTGACCGTTTAAACAGTTATCACTTGTAACGGCTGAACTACTTTATGAAACAGATAGTGCTCGTTCCCTCGCGCATTCTCTTACTCTGTAACGTCTTTCTGGTAGGGCGGGACTTATTGTCCTTTCCCCAATCGGGAGTCTGCATTCCCCGAAATAACCAATGAGAAGCGTATCTGGGTAAAACTGCTGTGATTGACACTTTGTTTAACAACAGAAATAAAGTTAAATTAAAATGACATTAAAGACTTAAATTATCTGCTGGGTTACATCACAAATAGAAAAATAATCCTAAAAATAAAGATATTAGGGCTCAAATTCTCTACCTGGTTACATGTACCAATGATGTTCTGCTGTTAATCCCCCGCTGTGGAGCCTCCTGTCCTGAGCCGTGCACATCATGTCAGTTTGTAATGATTCCAGTCAGGATGCTTTCTATTGCTCTGCTGTAAAAGTTGACAGGAACTTTGAATGGGGAATTTTGCCTCCTTAAATTTCTTTACCAATGTGAAGACAGGTTCTCTGTGATGCTGGTTCCCAGGAACCTACAAGCTCAGCTCCTCTAAGAACCCAATGATCAGCTCTTTGGTTTTGCTGATGTTTTCTGACCACCGCTCTGCAGGTTTGTTGATAACTTCCCAATTTGAATTCTCATCGTTTGTAATCTGGACAATGAGGGTGGTGTCATCAGCAAACTTCACAGCTGAGTTCTCCATGTCTATTGCAGTCGAGTGCTGAGTTTGCAAGTATCAGTTGAATGGGGGAGAGTGGAGACGGCCTCCTCTGTGGATCTGTTGGCTCTGTATGTAAACTGGTGAGGGTCCAGGCTGGCTGGGAAGCACGTGAGAACGCCACTGAGCGGTAGTCGTTCAGACTGGATACTGCAGTATTTTAGGTACAGGGGTTGGCCGCCACAACATGAACAATGAGGCTCCTCTCTTCCCAGCACCCCATGAACCACAAGCAGCAAGGAATATATATGAAATATATGAATATATATGAAAGTTTCTTTAAGACTTGTAACTTCAGGGTGGGCTAGGAACAGAACACTAAAGAGAAGGAACTAAAGTTAGGCAATCTAAGCTTACCCACTCAAATGAGAAAACAAAAGACAAGTCACTGACCCAAGTCACTGATCTAACTCCCAACTGAAAACAAACACCCCACTAAACCTGGGCTGTTTTATCAATGTATAGATTGGTGACATCACAGAAAATCCTTGCCGGTAGTGGAGAGGTTGGAACCAATCAGCTCCCTGCAACAACCTACACACTCAATCCTCAGCCGAGCTCACCTGCAGCCCGTCACACACAGAACCCAGAGCAGAGAGAAGAGATCAACACAAGCACTAATACATAGAGCAGTGTGCATATGACCTCAGGGTAACAAGGGAAGATGGCGGGAACTCTCCTGTGACAATATGTTAAAAATGCAGTGATGACATCAGTTAGCTGGTTGGCACATGTTCTTAGTACACTCATCATTAGTAGAAGACATTTATATAGTGCTTTTATCTGTAGCACCTATTACTTATTCACACACACACACACACACACGCACACCAATGGCAGCGAGCTACCATGCAGGTGCTGGATGAATCGTCTTGCCGAAGGACACTTTGACATGTGGACTGGAGGACTGAAGGGCGACCTCTACCAGCTGAGCTGCAATCTCCCTCTGAACTGTAAAACACCACCAATGTAACAACGTGGCCATATCATCACCTTTAAGTTGATACTTGTGAGCAAACAGTTACTTATTTCTACTTCCAGCAGTTACAGGGCATCGCATTTATTTGGAGTGGTGTTTGTGCCCACCTGATGAACTCATCACATCTCCCAGAGGAGCTCACGTGAGACTGCAAACGTGTGACTCAGTTGGACTGGACAGTAAACGTTACCAGCTCTCCAGTTCAAAGTCTGTCTGAGATGTATCACTAGAGACACGCATAGAGCTCACACAGAGTGCTGCACAGATGACGTGTTTTTGCGGGCCAATCCGGATGTTACGTCACTCTGGTTCCCTCGACAAAACACAAATTGGATTTTTCATTGGATTTTGAATTATTGCAAACAATTAGCTGTGTAGCGTAGATACAATCGGCAGATGTAAGAAGTGAATGCTAGACTGTAAACAAACTACCAATGGTCGCATGAGCGCCAGCAGAGAGGCTGTGATGGCGTGAGGACATGTAGTCTCATTTAACGTTTGTTCCAACCGCCCTACTGAGGACACGTTAAAGCTCCATCGTTCACCGGAGGCTTTACTGACCTGTTTTCTATCGGAAAACAAAATCTCTTCAGCTTGTGTAAAAATAAAAATTCCCAGTTGACTTTATCTGCATCTGTTGGTGAGTTTGTATGAGATGTGTAATGGATTAAGTTAAATAGTCTCATTGCAGGTTGTTAGTCTCTTCCTTTAATGAAGCCAGTTGGTCTGAGTGGATGATGGATTGAGTAACTGTTTTGATTTGGGCTTCGCTAATGCTTTTTGTGTCTGTGTTGAGAGATAGAGGGCTTGATGGGGAGCTTGAGTCTTTATTGGGTTTTAGTAAGAGAGATGCGAGCAGTGTTCATGTCGATTGGAAGTTTGGATTTTTGTTTAATTTCAGCTGTTAATCTGTAGAAAACTGGGACTGAGAACTCAAAGTGTTTATTGAACTCAGCAGGGAAGCCATCAGGTCCTGGTGATGTTTATTACTGTATTCAAAATGTTTGTGTCCGTGTAGGAGGAATTGAGTTTTCTTGTTTGTTTATTCAGATGTAATTTGTATTTCCGTAGATCATTTGGACTCTCTGTTGGATTACATGCGTTGATGCTCTAGTTCAAGTATGTTTGCTGTCTTTTTCTTGTATACAGTGGTCATGTGGTGGCGCAAAACCAGAATAAACAACATCCGAGGGTGAAGAACGTCATTTACACCAAGACACCAGCAAAAAATATCAAACTGGAGAGATGGAGAGATTCAGTGTCTTGTGTCGGTTAGGGCTGAATTCATCAGACAATTTCAATGAGGCTTGGTTGTTACAGACCGGCCACGTAAAGGTGTTGTCGATGGTTCAATGTTGTCCACTTTGTCCACCAGCTAGTCTCCAACTGTGTCGGTTTGTTGTTGAGTAAGTCGTGTACTGTGGCTGTTTTCACTGAGAGGGAACCAAAACAGTGAACTTGTGGGTCGGACAGATAAAGAGATGAGAGTCTAAGAACTGTGGAGCTGATCTGCAGTCAGGTGACCACTTCCACATTCCATGTTGCTGCAGTGGGTCGACGGCTGAGGACATGTGGCAGTTTGCTGGTTACTGTAGTGAAAGAAATGAAGGGGACCAATGTTGGCAGCACATTCTGCTATACCTGGTTGCACATGACATCGGCAGACTTTAACATTCATCTGGTAGAAATAGACTAACAATGAAGAGGAAATAATGTGTATATCATCTTTTATAAAAAGGCACAGCACATCATTTTATTTTATTCTTCATCCATTCAGAAGCAGAGAGAAAAAAATAGTTCTAGCTCCAGGAGTATCTGGAGGTCTGAATGAAGCCCAGAGCAGCAGAGCCACATGGAAGTCCTTCATATTTGAAGAGACATCCTGTAGTTTTCTGAAGCTGGAAACTACAAAACATGGGCTGATTCACGACTCCTCATGTAAACCTCAGCTCACACTGACACCAGTGGAAAGAACGACTGCACATGTCAAATCCTAAATAATCAACTGTATTCCAAAACAAACAAACATGTCATTTCCTCTGATTGAATTACACAATCACTTTCAGACTTGAGTCTCTCCGTAAACCAGTGTTCACCTTTCTGTTAACAGGACACCAGTTCACTGCTGGCTGTGTTAACCACAATATATATTACACATAGGAAGAGTTCAGGCAGTTTATGAGTGCAACAATTATCTAATTCATTTCACATAAGGCAAGGTGTCATATGTTTTTAAAGCAAAGCGGCCGAGTGCCATTTATCTACAGGTCATTATCAAAATATTGCTTCATCTGTCAAATAAAAATATTCTCAGTTGTCTCGCTGAGCGAGTGTTGAGCTCCATAGAAAATCTGGAGAGCGTCCTGTGAAATGATGAAGAGTAAGATAAAGTGTTGGAAATGTTGACAGGAAACGGTCTGCAGGTAAAAGTCTCATTGGTCGTCGTCGTCGTCCTGGTTGCCACTCAGGTGACTCTCCTGCACCTCCAGCTCCTCAGCGCTCACCATGGCAGGACTGATGGCAGCGTATCTGGTCCCGTGGAACTGACGCAAGTGAATCTGTGCGGGAAAGAAAACAAACAAGCAGCATCATAAAAAAACATCAATGCAAGTCAAACACCACACGTCACACACAGGAAACGCAACGAGACCAGCTGGTTCCTGAGAACCGGCCGGCCCTCCTGTCACTTCAATCCTGTCCAGAGCAACGTCCTGGTGTTCTGGAGTGGATCTCGGAGTTCTCTCCATCAGCATTGCATTGTGAAGAAACGAGCCGGCCAACCATCTGAAACTGCATCTCTTCACACGTCTGTGATCAGGAGGAGATGAGAGCAGACCTGTGGTTCTACTAAAGAACACTACACTGTGTTCAATAACACACATTTAGCTGCTGTGCGTTACACAGTCACACACTTCCACCTCCAACATGTGAGAGAACGACAGAGAGGAAACATATGGTGGTGCGGTGCTGCTTTTCAACTGTAGATACAAATAGAGCAAGATAGAGCTGGGCAATATATCTATATTATACTGATATTGTGATATGAGACTATTTTTATGAGATTTTGGATATTGTAATGTTGTCTTTACCTGGTTTTAAAGGCTGCATTAAAGTAAAGTGATGTCATTTCTGAACTCGGCAGACTGTTCTAGCTGTTTCATTATTTGTCTTTATATCATCATCTCTGATGATTATTTATCAGAAACATCCTTGTGTAAATATTTTGTGAAAGCACTTATGGTCAACCCTACAATATCGTCTCATTATCCACATCAAGGTATTTGGTCAAAAATATTGTGATATTTGATTTTCTCCATATTGTCCAGCCCTACAACAAGATGCACTATGTGTGACAATAAAGTGCCAGAGAGAATGCATCATCAATCAGGGATCACCAGGAGGGATCACCAGGAGGGATCACCAGGAGAGATCACCAGGAGGGATCACCAGGAGGGATCACCCAGAGGATCACCAGGAGGGATCACCAGGAGGGATCACCAGGAGAGATCACCAGGAGAGATCACCCCGAGGGATCACCAGGAGGGATCACCCAGAGGATCACCAGGAGTGATCACCAGGAGGATCACCAGGAGGGATCACCTGAGGGATCACCTGAAGGATCACCAGGAGGATCACCAGGAGTCATGGTTTCATGGTGAAGGATGAACCAGAGCCTACCTGTATGTAGAGGTTGACTTCAGCACTCCTGCACAGGTAAGGGAAGTTTCCTCCCGTCTTCAGATGAGCTCGTCTGGCGTTGGGATACAGTTTATACATCTCCTCCTTCGCCTCCAGCGACAGAGCGCTCTGATCAAACACCTCAACACCATTCACAGAGGAAACATGTCTGTCAGGTTATTGGAGCAGAAATATATATGAATGGACTCCTGATAGAGAGAGACGCTTCTACACTTACATCTATAATGGTCACAGCAACATCTTTTATCTTGTGCGGCTCCACGTAGGAGTTCTGACAGTTGAGTGTTAGCCGCGATGCTAACTCACTTTGGTTCAGACTCTCCAACTACAGCACACACAACACATGGAGGGCAGAGGTTAACATTCAAACACAAAGACCTCACATATCTGTACTTCAGGGAACAAAACGGATTAAAGGAAAAGTCAAACACTCATTTTATTTATTTCCAAGAGTGAGAGGAGAAGATGGATATCAATGTCTGCAGTTTAAGGCTACTTTCCATTTGTCTGAAATGTTATTTCTTCACTTGGGTCTTTTCCTCCCACTGAAGATGTGAGGAGAGAAGAAACGCCTTTTTAGAGAAACGAGACGTCCTTGTCAGTTTCTGAAGACAACGACACAGCAGGACCACATCCGGATCACAGTAGGGCTGAACAATTCGTTGAAATGTAATCAAACTAGCTAGGAAGAAGAGGGGGAAGTCCTGTGGAGGCTGAGGACAGAAGAGAAAGACTTACTAAAACCTTCCAAAAGTTCCATCGCACTGCTGTAGGTCCTCTTCTCCAAATAGGTACCTGGAGCCTGTGTTCAAGTCCATCAGCCACCTCCACACGCAGTTGTAGAACTAGAAGTTCTAGTGCAGAACAAGGCTACCAGCCTCTGTCTAGTGTTCTCCAACATTTTCAGTGACTTTTTCACCCATTAAAAGAGCAGTGCTATACCTGCTGTGCATTCAAGGCAGGGGACATGGAAGCTGCCACATGGAGGCAGCACAGCATTTGACACAGAAGGACAAAGAGGGAGGTGAGAGGACCTTGGTGTCATGCATGGATCTACAGGTGCTCGTGCTCTATACCAAGCTCCGCCTCCATAACTTCACTATCTTTGACATCACGATACGTGATGCATGTTATGCTTCCGCAACAACATGGTCCCGTTAGCATCTGTATGAGAGCAGTGCAGCGGCAATGAGCTAGCCAATAGGACACAGAGCTTCCATCACATGATGGGTACCACATGAAGTAGTAGTCTATTGGTAACTAACATTCACACACTGCAGGAACAGCCTGCGGGAGCAATTTGGGGCTAGCCATGGACTCGTGGAGCCGGGGATCGAACCGAAGAACGACCCTGCTCTACCACTACAGTCCCTGAACAGGCTTTCATGCTTCTGGAAAAATGATTTTTGGATATACAGGTTTATCCATTTAGTCCACCTACCCTGTCAACCATGAAGTCGATTGCGTCTGCCATTTTAGGATCCACGGGCCCTTTAGCAAAGTTCGCCAGAACAATCTTCTTCAACATGAAAGCTGGCATCAACCAGAAACTGAGGAGGGACATGGAAAGAAAACATCAATAATGAATGTGAACACGGGGAGGAAAGTGTGCGATGGGAATGTTAGAAAGCACCTGTTTGATGTCCACGTCTGATTAAAGATGGAGGTATCACTGAATGAGTTACACAGTATCAGTGAGTGCACTCTGGGAGACTTGTGTGTGCACTCTGCAAACTTCTGAGCCAAGAATCCACCCAGAGATGCACCGAACAGATGGACCTGAAGGTTGTGACAGAGAGTCATCATTAGATGGAGAGCCGGAGTGTAGAACGGGTGATCGGGTAACATGCCCACACCTATAACAGGACCGCTCCTTTACTCTCCATGGCTAGCTTGTTTCTGCACAGTCAGCCTCTCTGCTGCTCATCAAAAAGATGCGGTTGAATCACGATCAGGCGATCATATATGAATTGCATACTCACGGATAAAGAAAATACTCTGACGGTCTGAAGCTAAAGGAAAAACACAGACTTACTTTATCCAACTGCAGGTGATCGAGAAGCTTCCTGAAGCCGTCACAGAACTCCATGAGATCCCAGTACACCGGATACTGCAGCTGGAAACCACACAGACTAGACGTTTACATAATTGCAGACTCATCCTATAGTTAGTGTGAGGCTGATATGTCAATGAATTAGTCGATTAATCAATTAGTCTAGTGACAGAAACTTAATCTGTTTCAATCCTGCCAAATATTCTCTGGTACAAAATAGACATGTTTCCCTGTTACGAACATTTGATAAACAAAACACCGTAATAATAATAAGATGAACGGAGAAAACAATGAGCAGATGAATCAATAATGAATAGAACCATTGGTGGCAGAAATATGAAGCTGCAGTGTGTTTCCAGTGCCGGGCTCACCGAGATGACCCTGTAGCCCCATCCTGTCAGAGCCAGCACCTGCTGGAAGAACACCTCAGCTGTCCCACTGACCGGTGGGAAGAGGATGATGGGACACCTGATGCTCTTTGGGCCGGCATCATACAGCGACCACACCTTACTGTCATCATCATCGACAATAATCTGGTGGAGACGAAAACACAAGGTGAGAAAAATACATCCGACAAACTAACCATGAGCCTTACGTTTCTTTACAAAGGAGTTCAACCAGGCTGTATAAAATATGGACCTATTTGACTTAAAGACTAAAGATGGAGACCATAGACTGAATACAAGGAGTTCTTTATTCTAGGATATAGACTGGGGAGGTCACAATATGACATGTTTACGATTATTGAGAGGAAATATCACGGTTTTACTGTTTTCAAGATTATCAAACTGAATATTCCTAATAGGCCTAATGAACTAAAAATATGTGTTATCATCATTAACTAACTATATACTTTACTTTGTTATTAATCATCTATAGTGGTTATTTGCATAAAAATAATATTCATTTTTACTGAATGGAGCTTGAACGCACCACAATGTCGCCTCTACTCTGTCCTTAACAGCCGTTAGCTGTTAGCTTTCCTCCTGCTCATTCAACACAGATGTGTTGTTCACGATGCAACGTCAGCATTCAATGCCGCTCTACAGAGCGCACATTTTTACTTAATCTAAGCCAATAACGATCGTCGGTAAAACTATTCTGCACACTATGATGGTTGAACTGTGTAATCAATCTGCGGTTCACATAACTCGCTGGTCACTCTCTATCCAACATGCTCCCACGCTGCCGATTTAAAGCCATTTTTAGTGGATATAAGGCTGGAGTGTCGGTTCCCTGTGACGTTTTTACAGCGCTTCTTCTCAATGCTTCAGGTGAATGGCAGCCAGCGTCGGAAATACACGAGGGCAAAGGGCAAACCTGCCCCTAAGAAATATAATTTTGCCCCTGATATCACTAGGAGAGGGGCAAAAAATGCCCCCATAATTTCCTCTAATAATAGTGATAATTTAATGAACGTGTCAAAAACATCGTAGCCTATATGACCAGGTCCAGTTGCCATAGAATGGTTTTGATTTTCGCCTTGACTGATGTTGAGTGTGCGTGAAGAACCGAACGTTCTAAACAAATAAATAAATGTGCGCTTCTTAATCAGACCTGTGACTGCGAGACTGCGGTCAACTCAGCAGACACTTACATGTTAGTGCACCTATATGCTGACATTCACGGTAAACGCATTCAAACGGCACAGATCGGGAGCGAGCGAAGGACTTTGAAAGTTAGCGGTAAGATTAACGTGAGACAACATCCGGTTTCTTCAGACGAACATCCGGTTTTCAGAATAAGATGCCAAAAAGTATACATATTGCATAATGGAAATTAGATTAAATGAATTATATTCACATAAAGTATAAAACATGCTACCTGCATCTCGTGAGTTAAAGGGAAAATACACCTAAATTGTGCGTAGTGTCTTTATTCTTTGATTTGAGGGTTGCTGATGAATAATACCTGACAGTCAATTAAGATATTTTACTAAGTAAAAACTGAACTGAATTTGTACCTTCAAATGGCACATTTGAAGGTGCTATAAAAATGTTTTTCTCAAAAATTTCACACAATGACTAATGCATATGTTCAGGACAAAAATGGGTAACATCACAATATTTAAGGTGCTATAAAAATATCTTTCTAAATAATTCCATACAATGACTGATGTATATGTAATCAAGGCATCATTGACTTAATAATTGTTAAAAAATGTAATAATAACAATAAATAACCACAAAGAAATAAGAAAACACTTTGAATCTGTAGACTACTGCCTAATAGTCTTATTATTGCCATTTGATGACAATTGCTCATATACTGTAAGCCTAAATAAGTACATTTATTATTTTGAACAAAGGTTAAATGTTATTTCACAAGTTTCAAAAAGTGCCCCCAATTTTTTTATAAATGCCCCTGGATTTCAGTCAGTGGGGGCAAACATTGCCCCCTAAAAAATATGTAAATTTCCTACTCTGGTGGCAGCACTCACACACAAAACAAACCCGTGCACACATGTGTCGTGTGACCTGACTCAATTTGTTCTGTAACCATTGTAGCATCCCTCTCTTTTCTATGGACTTGACATTTTAATTTACTATTAAGTAACTGTGCAGGACATGGGGTGAGCAAACACACTCACACTTTTACAATGTTCACTGCTTAAATTGTGGGAAATACAATGCGCTCATAAATGCAAACCCACCTGATGTAACAGACAACGTGCTGTCTGACACGCCCACCACGGAAGAACAACGCTCTACTCTGGTGAGGCACGTGTGTTATGCGAGGCACGTTACGCTAAACTAGCTTAGCAGGAAACCAACAGCAGCACACGCGCTACAAACTCTCCCTACAGCGTTGAGCTGTTCCCTTCTGATTCAAACAGGGCTAAAGGTATATTTATAGCTGCGGATATGAGACCCTACTCTGGAGCGGGAAACCAGGCTGTACGAACATGCTTAATGTTATTGAGCCCCGTGACACTACTCCTTCACGAGCCCATTTCTCCAGACCATAATTTCTGCTTTGTTAAGGAAAACTAAAGCCCAAACAGAGAATCAAACGTCCGAAGCTCCCGGGAGATGAAGAGCCATGTTCTTCAGACACAAAGCTACCTGACTGTA
>NW_027466459.1:1887500-2102500 GCF_050575085.1 Anarhichas minor | reverse complement strand
CCTGAGAATATGTTTCAGCCACTGTGGCAGACGTAAACACTGGAGAGAGGACACGCTGAAAGCAGACGATGGAATGATTCTGGTCGGGTTTTTGTTCTTTCAAAAGCAATTGTTGCCAAGGTGTTCAACATATAGCCACAAAATCTAATGAACAACAGCATCAGCTTGTTTTCTCCTCTTCACTTATGTTTTTAAAATCTAACATAATTTAATTCAACTACACTGAAACGTTGTTGCTATTTAAAGTATTAATTGGTTACAAAGTCATAGCGCTGTGATAACTGTTCTTATAAATTATGATGTTTTACATTTATTATGACATTATCCAAAAGGCCTGGTGGAGATTCTTGCCATTTGTTTAATTACTGTAGCTCGGCTTTTTAATTTGCATGATTAAACTTATCAAACACAAGACCCAAAAATGTATTATCATGTTGTAGTCATGATGATCTCAACAAATTTCTTTCTAGCACCTCAAGACAAATGCAATAATGTCATTGAGGTTAAATGTTGCATAACTGTCCAGACTGTGTGTGTGTGTGTGTGTGTGTGTGTGTGTGTGTGTGTTAACTGGAGAAAATCAGCATCACTCCTCCCACTACGGACTCTAAAACACGCCAAGTATCAGTCCCACCAGTTATATTAATGCTGGACACAAAAGCCTTTTCTAAATGGAAATTTAAAAAATGATGCTGATTGGGGAGGTTTGAAGCTATTATTGTTAACCCAAACCTCATGGGACAGACACACATTATTATCAACCTGATATGATAATGTAATCATGCACAGCTCTGTAATCACAAAGAGAACACTGAAATAAACACATCAGGCGGAATAATAACACTGGTCTGTGATCATTATAAATGCACCCTCTTGTCTGATGACTTGGGGATATTTCTGTTTCAAAGCGTTTGTAACATTTCATGTTGTGTGTCACTGAACTTGGTGTTGTCCTGAGTTAAGCAGTGGGCCCACGGGTTGTGGAACACCATCACAGATTAGAAATCAGGAGGTACTCACTCTTTTCAGGGGCACTGTGCTTCTGAACCAGTTGTAGTCAGGAGACACTTTAATCTCCTCCATCTGAGGACACATTCAGAGACAAACATTCAGGAAACGGAGTGACTCCAACAGCTAACGTTAAACCACTTCCCGAATTCAACTGTTAACATGTAGTACGACAAGCTCTAATATTAGCTTAACAGCTAACGTTAACTGTGTGCAAGATAGCATCACCGTGAGTGTGTGGCCGTTTGCACACGTTACGGTGAGAAGTCAATGACCGAATATAACGTTATTTACTGTGTCACTATGATTTCCGGCTATTGTTACCGTGTTCGCTGTGGATGTTAGTCACCGTGTCCGAGGGATTTTATCCATATCTAGGTAGCATTTTCTCCGGCTGAGTGCCTGGTCATATGACTCCAGCTCCATACACTTCCGCAAAACCTCTGCCACCGCCCACCGCCTACCGGTAACACACTGGGCACGCTGAGTGGACTATGACGTCATTATGTCACATTTGTATTTGTATTTGATGACGGTGTTAACGGTGTTTACGCGTTTATATGTTCATATTGAACGTCTGAAGGCGGCTTCTTCGTCAGTTTCTGAGGGGAAAGCCTACATAGCATCATAGCAAGAGCGACAGCTAGATGGCAGTAACAGAGCCATAGACTACAGGAAGAATAGAAGGGGGGGGGGGGGGGGGGGGGGGGGCATGTAAAAGTGCTGTGACTTAGATTTTACATTGTGAGTATTATGGAAACTCACTTACCGACTCTTGCTGAATGTTGAAATATGTGTTTGATGTAATACTATATATTTTAGTCAAGATAAGATTGATAATAACATGCTTTATATCATACAACTATTTTCTATTTTGGGAAATTTTCATAACTCATAAAATGTCATAAATTCATAAGAAGAATGGTCAGGAACCAAGCCAGCACGCATGCACTTTATTAATATGTTTTACACAATATAGAACCATTGTATCTACTGTTAAAAACAAAGGAAGCTATTAAAACATTGTGCGTTCACCACCGCGTCAGTCATTCGCGTGAATTAGCTAGACGTGCCAGAGAGGAGGCGTGGCTTATCGCCCTGACAGGCGTTATCAATTTAAGCCATTTATTTCCGCCACCAACCATGGAAGAAATAACCACTATTTCTGCTTTGTACTCGTTGTGGAAGTCCCAGATATTCCGGGAAAATAAACGTCGTTTTCACGCTGGGTTCATAACATAGTCCGGAGGAGCTCCGTGTATTTCATCGAGCTGTATTCACTGTGTCTAGAAGCCACACGTCGGCTGGTTTACTACAGCTGTATGAACACAAAATACAGATTTTGCTGTGATTTAACTGCAATAAACGGACAAAAAGGGATGCCGAAATAACTACATCATGATGCCGATTTGTGCAAAGTTTGAATGTTTTGTTAGTTCTCTCCGCAAGACGACAAGAAATCACTTTTAAAATACTTGTTTTCTCAATGGAGCTCGGATCGATCGGTGTTATTCTATGCTAACATTGTAGCAGCTCCATCAACACTCAAAATAACGTAATTTCGTCTTTTTCATTGTTTGTACGTATACACATAGTTTGGTCCGGTCTGTACTAATGAGGTATGATAGAGATCTGGGTGAACGCGGCTAAAGAATTTTTTTCCTGATTCAACAACGGCAGGACGTCAGTGATGACATGGGAGCATCTCAACGCTGATAGGCTATCGCATTGCAGTGTTACGCGATTTTTTTGCCCGTGTTGAAAAATTTCTACTCACGAGATTCGCTCCATCGCGAATACTCCAGTCTCAACACGGCTGTGCATAGACTTTATATGTAATCTACTCATGCGAATACTTTCTCATCCCTCTCCCTAACTGTCCGTGCTGGATCTGTCCCGTTCTTTTAAAAAGCTAAATAAGTTATTAGCATGACGTCATCCAGCTAGCCAAACCTGTCTGGTGTACAGCTACTAGAGAAGCTTCACATGTACTGCTTCCCTTTCCCGCTAGTCTGATGTCTCAGGCTGATCTGGGATCAGCTTTGTCACCTGTAGTTTCTCCGCCAAAGTTCTCCTCTCTAACGGGTCTTGGAGGAATAGTGCTCGCGCTCGCCTGTAGAAACTATTCCTGACGGAGGGTACATCCCAAGTCTCTTAGGCCCAATCCCAATGTTCCCCCTTAGGGATTCACGGACTTTGAGGCGCGCTCCCGCAAAGTCCTTGAGGGTTTAGGGCTGTCCCACTGTTGAATTATCGAGTGTTTGAGGGCTCTCTTGCAGACATTTTGAGCCCTTTATGAACCCTTACCGTAAATCAGCATAGGATGCTGACTTTGCCTAAGGGAATTACCCACAAATCATTGCAATGTGACGATCAACACGGGGTAACCAGTGGACGCATGGAGACGTAAACAAAAGGTAAACAAAGAGGACTGCTAACTGTGTTCAGCCTGGAGTATTAAACGTACACAGAAACATTAAGGGTTAAAGATGGAACAATAAATAATCTTGAAATCAGGAGAAAGGGCAAGCTCAAATCGTGGCAGCGGCAGCTAGTAGAGGCACTTCCTGTTGCAAGCTCAGCTGCCGGAAGTTGTTCTGCACTGCCATATTGACGGCCGTCACAAAGCTCTTATTTAGCTCAGAGGAGCGAGGATGGAGGAGAGAGGAGGGATCTCCGAGGAGCCATGAGCGAGGACCCACGAGAACAGACTTACAGAAAGTCTTTTAACGGCCGACACGCCCCCTCATTGTTCATCAGTCATGTGATTGGACGCTGCAGCCGATCGGATTGATGAGATTTTTTTCAACATGTAAACAGTGAAGACGGATCACAGAATAAACTCAAGCTTTATATTTGATTCGTTTTCTGATTCAACATCTGGTTTAAATAAATGTTCATTGTAGACTGAACAACAAAAGGACCACAAACAACTTTCTACATTTATTAGAAAGATTTGTGTTTTCATGATCTGATGTTTCCCTCAATAACTTTATTATGGAAACAATTAAAGTCACAGAGAGTTGGAGAAACTAAACCCTTTATATATATATATATATATATATATATATATATATATATATATATATATAATATATATATATATATATATATATATATATATATATATAATATATATATATAATATATATATATAGCTGAGAGACGGAACACTTTTTACATCATTTATCATCATTTCATTCAGTCACGTGAGGCTGTTCATTCCTGAGTGTTAGATTTGATGAGTTATATCATTTAAGAGAAACCATAATCATATTCTTGGTTATTTAATAATGACGTCACAATCTGAATTTCAAAACGTACAGATGCATTCTGCCGGTAGAAATCGATCCTGCGTTTATAAACAGGACAGTTTGTTAAAGAGGTAACAGACTACAGAGAGAAACACCTCTACAGTGGTGATTACTGTGTGTCTTTATCAGTTATTAGTATTATTAGTTACTATTATTAAGTACAGTGATCATGTGTACAGACAAACTTCTCAAAAGTCTCTCCAGATGTTAAAGCCGACTGACAGCTGATCCAGCTGTGATCAGCTGATCCTCCGTCATCAGAAACAGACGTCGCTTCACGTGACGCAACTGAGGAAAGGACGTCTCATGTCTCTTAAAACATATTTCCTCGTTCCTCTCTCCTCGCATGGTTTCCTCCATGCATCCCTGGTGGGAGGGACTAAGACGCTAAGAAAGGACGCGAGTGAGGGAAACGGGGATGACATTAAGAGACTTGGGATGTACCCACAGAGGGCAAAAACAGCAATGACGATTCTACACCGATGGGAGGCAGCAACGCAGTAAACCGTGCCTAGTCTGCCGGAAATGATAAAATGAAGAAGAAGTAGAAGAAGAAGAAGAAGAAGAAGAAGAGGAAACGGCGTCAACTAAACATGGCTTATATGCAGAGATGGGAATGGATGTAACTATTTAACGTTAGTGTTGTAACGTGCCCCAGTGTGCTACTGTACACGACATGGACAACATATATCACCACTCTTCGTCAGAAACACAGCAGCCTGTTGTGTATAATGGCGGCTATCTGGAGACACCGTACACCGCTAGTAGACCGCCGCCGAGCAGCGCGGCTCATGAACCGGCACAGCCGGACCATACTGCTCCACAATGGACACCTACACGGGGATATGACAGTCTCCCGTACGCATTTGGATGCGGTTTCCCTGCTCCGTCTCTCGGAGGACCCCTGCCATATGGATTTGACCCCTCCGTCCCCCCGCCTCCTTTCGGCTGCCCACCACCTGGACACTTCCCTAACGCGGTGACCGCCGCTCCGATAAACCCATTCAACAGCAGAGGAGCCCCAACCTTTGACACATTTACCCAGCAGTTTCGACCCTGTCCCCAGACTACGCGGTATGAGATGGACCCCAGTCAGAACCAACAGCACGAGTATGAGGACTTCTCTGAGAGTGGAGCTCTGCTCGGCCGCCCGCATGACAGGAGTCCGGCTACAACACCGCGACCTGAGGATGAGACGGTCCTTCAAAGGAGGCAGGATCTGCAGTGGGTCGGACGTTTCTTACAAGACAGAGACAAAACTCCCAAGACCCCACAGAGCCAGCAGCAGCGGCTACGCCACAGCTCTGCTCCGGACCCGAGAGAGGCTCTGTACAGGGCCGCTCAGCTCGTCTCTCGGCTGGCAGAGTCCTGCGAAGCTCTGAGGAACAACGTGGAGAATGAGTGCGTTTGGGCGGACTCGTATTTAATGGCTTTGGATGTGAAGACAGAGCTGCAGGATAAACTCAAAGTCCTCAGTGACGGGGAATGTTTAAACGGGTGGAAAGCTAAACTGTCCCGTGTTGCCAAGAGGAGGGCTCGGCGACTGAGAGCCAGGAAAGAGCTCCAGACGGAGGAGACGCACAGAGAGGAGCGCATCGCTGAGAAAGAGGCCGCCATCAACAAGTGGAGGATGCAGCGGATCCAACAAGTGGAGGAGAAGAAGAAGGTAAACTACATGTGCTAAAGGATTCAAATGTGGATACACATCTTGTGTCCACTTGGGGACAGAAGTGTACATCAAACCAAATAAAGTTATTGTGGCTAATGAGTTAACAAATGCATGTTTAAACAACTAGCAGACACAGCAACATTCGTATTCAGCTGTCATTGATGAATGTATAATTAAAGTCCAACATTCACTCAGGTTTGATCTTTGTCTTCCTCTACAAACAATGGAGGAGGTAGAAGTTAGTCTGCAAAGCACGCATTGACCCCATTATGAGTGTTGACCGGTGATGTCTGAGGATTTATATTCAAAATATTATAATATTTTTACTATTGTAAAACCATAGCCCATTCTCAAATGATTACTTGTGTATGTATATCTCTAGTTGAATTACTAATGGCTCTACATGTTCTCTGGGGACCAGGAGCGGGAGCTGAAGCTGGCTGCCGACTCTGTTCTCTGTGAGGTGAGGAAGAAGCAGGCGGACGTGAAGAGGATGGGGGACATCCTGAGATCTCTGGAGAAACTGCGCAGACTGAGGAAAGAGGCAGCATCGAGGAAAGGTGAGTTATCAGCCATGCACCTTATTCCCAGTCCCTTTATACCATGTGTGATTTATGGGCGCAACGACAGTTTATAATGGAAGGCACCTGTAACAGTCTCACAGATGCTGGGTCAGTGAAGTTAATAACCAGAGGTCCAGCCCATAATTCACTGGGGCTAGGAATAAGATGATTATGCTTCCTGTTTGGGATGTCAATAATTCATCGTTAACTGGCAATAAGATTTCTGTCAGTTAAACAGTTCAAAAGAAAAATTCAAGATTCAAAAATATAAACTGGAAGGAGAAAAGCCGGTTCATTGTAACTGACTTCCGTCACTTTAATCAGCAGGCTGCAGTGGGCTGCAGGAACCACCGTGGGTCTTGAAGAGTTGTAGCATTTATTCACAGATCAAATAAACTGTACTGCTATGTTCACAGCTATACATGCGGTGCAGATTTACTTGGGAAGTGGCTGCATGCGTCACGACAATGCACGTAACACCGCGGCTTCTAACTCTCCCAGACGGGTGAAATGGGTACTCCGTTGCCTGTACTGTGCATACACCGCAGCTGGTGTTGCATGATGGGTCCCTCATACCTGGACCGTTAAAATGTAATAAACTGTAGCCTACAGTCTGTAACGGGACCCCATGAAGCCTGTAGCCTTCAGTTTGTATCTCTGTGCGTGTCAGGAATCGTCACTGAGCAAGAATGTGACGAGGCGTTCAGCACCAGACTGGAGCAGCTGAGGTGTGTGATGAAGAAGAGGACAGCAGTTTACTCAGCAGAGGAGAAAGCTCTGATGGTGATGCTAGAAGGAGAGCAGGAGGAGGAGAGGAGGAGAGAGCAGGAGAAACGGATGAAGAAGGAGAGGGAGAGACACCTGCAGAGGAAACGCAGAGTGAACGACATGTTGTTTGGAGGTAACAACTCATTAACAGTATGATTGAACCACAGACGTCTTGTCTTTCATGATATTGTAATATGTGATTCATTGTTCCTGTTTGTTTCTCAGAGGATCTTCCTGCTGAGTGTGTTCTGCAGCCCTTCAGAGCATATTACACCCAGACTGAGCGCTCGCTGCACGCTTTACTACAAATCAGGTTCGATCTTCACTTCACTTTCACGGTCACATAATAAGGTTCATCAAATAGAGTTATGGGCCTTAAAGGGCCACAGGAAATACAGACATGTATATAGAAATGTGTAGGATGAATTATGGATAAAGTTATGTGCAGTGATCACGTCTGTCCGGCTCACATTGATCCTATAAGCGATCATTAGAGACACATTTTCTTTATTTCTTTATTCCTCATGCAGCTTTCTTTGGACCACATCAGACCATGACTGAACTATGGACCTTTAATAAAACCTAAAAATATTAAAATATCCTAAATAAATAAAACATAAATCAAATTAAACCGCACAATAAATAAAATGGACTCTCTGGCTCTGTTAACATAAAATGCGCAATGTCTGCACAATGTTGAAGTTGAGGTGTGTTCAGCCGGCAGGTTGAGCTGTTCACTGAGATGTGACATGTGACCCGAGAAGACCTGACACGGGGTGTTGGATCACATCACTCCCATTCTCTGGAACACAATATCTCAGAAAACTTCTTCAAATTTGGCACAATCGCCCACTTAGACTCACGGTTGAACTGATTAGAATGTGTGGTCAAAGGTCACTGTGGCCTAGAACATATTCAAGAATTCATATGCTCACTATGACAACTTCACACTTGTCTGAGAGGATAAAATGATGAAGTGATGACATTTTGAACAGACATGGATGTAAACTGCAACCTGACAGAACCTCTTCAGTGAAGTAGCTCCTAACTGGCAGAGTTCAGAGACCGTCCTAAAGATAATCTCAGTCCTAACCTTAGACTCCTGCAGAGTGTGATTCACAAAGCTGGAGGTCCAGAAGCCTCCTGAGTCACTGATAGCTCCTCCCAATCAGACCGCATCGCTCATCGGCCTCATGTCAGTGTTTCGTAAAGTGTAACTATAGTGTTCTGCAGAAACCACATTTGGCTGCCATTAATGTAAGGGTTATGATAATGAGGATTAAATCCGCTCACAACAAATGGAAACAATCATGTAACAATAGAGATGATGGTTGCTGAATGAAATGATCACAGTAACTTACTACAGCCACACAGTATGCAGAGTATTAAGTTATTGATCAAATTCAATAAAAAACAAAAGTCTAAACATGCAGAAAGTGTTTCCTGTCTGAGCTGTAGCAGTTGGAGTGTGGATACAAACTTGTGATCAAACATCCGATCAGTGTTGAGAGATGATATATTAATATATGAAGTTTTTATGACCTTGAGTCGTTGCTTCTTCTTCTTGTGCTTTAATGGCACCAACTGCAGAATCGGCTCCTCCAGCTGTTGATCTCCACTCACTGACATATTCACACAGCAGTAATGGAAACGAGCATTTGTTCAGTTTCTTTAGGTCATTGTGGAACATTTGAGCTGCATTGGGACGGAGCCCTGACCAACAGTGAGCAGCATGATTAATATCAGCAGCTGGAGTTCAGTCCTGACATGTTGTTGTAGTGACCTTTAGTGACCTTTAGGATGACATCGTAACTTGTTGGGACTGTATTCTGTTTTCTTTTAGGAGACAGTGGGATGTGTTTGTGGTTCCAGCGGATCATCCTGACGGTTCTCGGGTTCCTCAGAGCTGGATCCTGCCAGATGCCCCGTCAGACCAGGTCTGGGCCTCCGCTCTGCACTCCGCTGACACAGAGTGAGACGGACTCACGCGTCCTGTCACCCACTGCCTCACATCCAGCTCCATGAAGCCTAACCTGCAGACTGCAGCTGTCTGGAAGGACCAGCAGAGGAAGACATGTGAACACAACGTTAATAATGGATTTAGAAGTTGTTTGTTCCAAACAGCTCTGTTAACTTGATCGGGATAATGAGATGATGAACACTGAGTCAATAACAAAAAGCACATTTCTTTGAATCCGTCTGTTCCTCCAGAGCTCTCCCAGAAACCAACCTTCTGTCCACAGCGTTCATGTTGTTTGATGACATGAAAAGGCTTCACAGTGATACATAATCTCAATAAGTTAACTAACAGCTTCGCTTCTTTTTATTTTTGTAAAGTTTACTTTGAGTTTGTTTTTATTCATTTTAAATGTCATACTGACTGATAATGATACATTTAATATCCACCAATGAGTTTCTATTTCTGGATCTTTTTTCATGTTGATTCAGTGAAACCGTCTCAGACTGAACCTTCATTAGACCAGGAAGTCACCAGAATCATCACAAGTCATGAATGTCCTCGACAGATGGACAGGAAGCAGTTTATTGGTGATCAAGGTGTTCATCTCATTCTGTGTGTTTATCATACAGTAGAACCTAAAGTTGTTTCTGGCATCTTCACACAATAATAAAAGAATAATCACAGATTGTTGTGGAAGTCTTAAGGATTAGAGTGTTTGTGTCCAGCAGCCTTACGTCACGTGTTTACTGGATCCTTCTGTAATCCGCTTTCTGTAGCGCCAGAGTACCGTCTGACGGCAGGCTTTTACTCTTTGTTGACGTCCTCTGTGCTGCGACTGTGTGGACGGTTCATCAGATGGTGAAGGTTACTGTGAGTCACTAGATTACTGCTCTCGTGTCAGTCTGAGCTTCTCTCTCTCACACACACACACAGCTGAGGACACTGACAGTCCGACAGCAGCTCCAAGACAACACAGGTGAGATGACATTTGTTTTACTAGAACATTCAAATTCAGTTTAAATAAGCAAATGAAATACTGTACACAGGTTATGTAAGATAAGGCTGTTATATACAAGTAGTTACTTCATGTATAGAGAAAATAACAAGAATGCCACCCATCCATACTATCACTGCTACAATCTATTCATTGATTTAAGATGGAGGCGATTACAAAATGATTGCAGCCAGTAAGGTAAAAGATAAATGCATAAAACATCAAACTTTGGCCTTTTTACGTTTTAAGAAGTGATTTAAAAGATGTTACTGCTCCTGCAGCCTTAGATCTTCTTTGAAGATCATTTTAGGATGTTCACTCTTGATGAAGTTCAGAATACTTTTTGTTTTGGAGTACATGTTGTCTTCTACCTATTAGTTTATTGCAGGTCTCACAGTATAGAGATGGGGACAGAGGAGAAGAATAACCAGTTTGTGTTGTGCAGGATGAACAGGTCCTCAGTAAAGTTGCACTGGTCTTAAACTGGTCTGCGTGGAAGTGGTTTCATGTTGTTTGTCCAGTAGCATTAGCATGCTTCTGTTTAGCACGTCAGAGACAACACGAGGAGCTTACAGAGCACCTGTCCTCTCTGCTGCTGTAAGTCGTGGACCATCTTGTCCGTTGGTGTTTCTGGAGCAAATGTCTGATTAGCCTTCACAGGACAGAGGGACATATATCATGCTGTATATGCCTGAAGGTTTACTCACAGGCATGATGAGTCTTTTCCTGCACACAATCCACTCTTCATTGTGTAACATACTCAACCAATTTAGAAAGGCGGAGGTGTGAGCAGACAGGTTTCCTGGGAATCTGATTTAGCTTTCAGCTTTTCTCAGATCTGAACCGCTCAGTGAGCAGAAAGTCAAATGTACCTGCTGTCGTGTCTGACCACATATGTATATATATGTATACATATATATATGTATACATATATATATGTATACATATATATATGTATACATATATATATGTATACATATATATATGTATACATATATATATGTATACATATATATATATATGTATACATATATATATATATGTATACATATATATATATATGTATACATATATATATATATGTATACATATATATATATGTATACATATATATATATATGTATACATATATATATATGTATACATATATATATGTATACATATATATATGTATACATATATATATGTATACATATATATATGTATATATGTATATATATATGTATATATATATATATATATATATGTATATATATATGTATGTATATATATATATATATATATGTATATATATATATATATGTATATATATATGTATATATATATGTATATATATATATATGTATATATATATATGTATATATATATATGTATATATATATATGTGTATATATATATGTATACATATATATATATACACGTATATATATATATGTATATATGTATATATATATATATATGTATACATATATATATATACACGTATATATATGTTACAACTAATACAATCAATTGACACATTTTCCAAGACAACAATGCAGCTTTCAGTTTGCATTTCCTTAGTTCAAAGATCAAAGCTTACCTCCTCTCCACAGGCTGGTGAGAGATGATGAGAACATGCGTGACTCAGGACAGTGAACAAGTTCTTTATTTAATATTAACGTGTCCCACACCCCCTAAAGTATTTGTTGACAGTAGGCACTTTGACAGTAGGCACTTTGAGACAATGTTGATTAAATGTGTGTTTCAATGTTAAAAACATGACTCTTTATTTCACCATATGAACATTGACTGCTGTGGAGACCTTTCTGTCCTCAACTCAATGTTGAACTAACAACTCTTGCTATCTGCGTTCTGAGCACTGGAGCTGGATTTGTTGAGTTATGATGTAGAGAAAGAGTGTGATTGTGATCGTAGGTCTATTAAATGTCCGTGTGTGTGTGTGTGTGTGTGTGTGTGTGTGTGTGTGTGTGTGTGTGTGTGTGTGTGTGTGTGTGTGTGTGTGTGTGTGTGTGTGTGTGTGTGTGTGTGTGTGTGTGTGTGTGTGTGTGTGTGTGTGTGTGTGTGTGTGTGTGAGTAGGATGGACGGTGTCCCTCTGAAGATGCCACAGGGTGCCTCACAGGAAGTCAAAGAAGACGTGGAAGTTATTGTCCCTGATTATCTCACCAGACTGCAGGACACAGAGGTGAGTGTGGTTTCAACTCGTCATTAACCTGTGATTAGATTTTTCGCTTGAGTACTTGACCTACAGACTGACATCCATTAAGATTCCTACATGTTGCAATAATGACATTTGACTAGAGGAAAGAGAAAGCGACAGAGTTGTATCGTTTCTGTCACTAACATGTTGTTTGTCCATGTGACAGTATGAGTTCAGTCTGGAGAACTGGGTGCTAACCGGGCTGCAGAGTGGCTACACCAGCCAGCATCGGCCTCAGCTCCCCTCCTCTTCATCAGGACTGCAGCCATCTTGTCCTCCGTACTGGATGATGTTCAGCAGCCCGCAGCAGAGCCGCCTGGCCAGCCGCCACTGCTCTGACTTCTGGGAGCCCAATCCTCGACAGCGCTCGCGCAGCCTCAACCCCGACGTCCTACGCATTAAGTTGTCCATCTCTGACTCTGAGGATGAGGCCTCAGAGAAAGCCAAGATATGTTTGTCAGGGAAAGCCTGCTCTGGTGGAGAAATTGCTGCTGCTTCATGTCAGCGTGGTCAGAGGAAAGCACAGAGAGCCTTTGTCCCAGACCTCCTGAACCCTCCGGCCTGCCTCAGCAGCCTGCCTCACCAGCGCAGGAAGAACCTGCGACAGTGCTCCCTGTCAGTGCTGGACACGTCCGAACAGCACGGTCCCAACACAGACAGCCCATCCTCAAACACGACCCCCACCAGCAGAGCCCCCAACACCAGAGCCAATACAGTCGACATGCTCCCCAGCGTCAACACAACACACATGGTAAGAGTTAAACATTGTAACATTAGGGAAAGTGTTGTATTGTGACCGATGGAGCTCCAGTTTTATTCACAGTAATCCTTTTAAATAGCAGTCTCACTTTTTGAGAAGGATAACAGAGTTCCAGGATGTGTTTCAGTTTCACACGAATGGTGCTGGACCGAGGAAGATTCTCATGGCAAGAAAAGGTCTGCGCTTTGAGTGAGCTTTTATATTTCTAATGCCAAACATCTCACTAAATGTGTTTGT
Source organism: Anarhichas minor (assembly GCF_050575085.1). Taxonomy (NCBI): domain Eukaryota; kingdom Metazoa; phylum Chordata; class Actinopteri; order Perciformes; family Anarhichadidae; genus Anarhichas; species Anarhichas minor. The sequence goes on along the minus strand of NW_027466459.1, from coordinate 2,089,026 downwards.
ACTGTAGATTATAGAAATACATTTTTTTCATCGATTTGATTCTGTCATTTAGCACGTTATACAGTATCTGAAATACATTGATGTCAAAATGCCAACGTTCTGCTTTAACGTGAGGGCGCTCACATCCAGTGTTGGGACAATTTATACAAAGTCCCCCTTATCAATGTTTACAGGAGAAATGAAAGTAAACCTAAATAAAGTCACCATACTTGAATGAAAACTACAGTTTATTACAACTAGACTTTTCTTTTTGTAGCTCCATGACATCATAAGACTATGACTACTGAGATCTCAGAAGGCAGCTAGGTTAATAAAAAGAGGTTCAAAGATCATGAGACAGGTAGTAAACAAGCCAACAGGTCAGACTTACCTGCAAAAGAAAATGAAAGCAAACTGTAAAAAACAAAAATGACCGTATTACCGTGAGCTCACTTTTAAATTGCCGTGATCTGGCGGAGCTGTCACAAGCTGTAGGATCATGTGACCGCGTGTGCTTGTTGCTGCATCGTAACAGCTTCTAGTGATGTTTTCAGCCATAATCTCGCATGTTCCCAACACTTACTTTGGTGAGTGCAATGTTATCATAACCAATAACACTGATGACCAGCGGGGGAGGAAGTACTCAGATATTTTTTCTTCAGTAAAAGTACCAATACAACAATGTAAAAATACTTTAGTACATGTGTTACGGGTGTAGTTAGGACCCAGGAGCAGTACGACAAGACCCGGACTGGTTTGATTTAAGTTCTTTATTAGAAACGCACGACAGGTAGAATATGCTCTGGCAGAATCCACGACAGGTTTCTCGGGGTCAAGGACAGAAGGGCTGAGTAAGTTTCCAGGGCAGAAGCAAGGCGAGGTAGTCCGGGACAGGCAGGGTCGGCAACAGGGAATCAGTCCAAGGGTGAGTGCGGGAAAGTTGAGCATGTAAGCAAAGAACGATCTGGCAGTGAGTGTGTCTGAGGCAGGGGTTTAAATAGTGAAGAGGCAGAGTGAGCAGGTGAGAGTGATGAGCTGATGAGGTGAGTGTGACTGGCAGGTGCCCTGAATGAACTAATTAGGTGAGTGAAAGGTGGGAAGAAGTGACAGAGCTGTGACAGAACCACCCCTCCATTCGTATGTATTGAAATATTCGTTAGTGCAGCTTTAACACTCAAAACCAGTACATTAACATCATTGTGATTGTATAATATCAAATTCATTGTGGTGGAGTACACAATGAGAAATATCACTGTCTTAATATTGCTGACTACACTGTATAAAATAACAACTAATGAACATGTTATGTCCTAAACACACCAAAACACCTGTCATATTGTTATACAAGATGTGACCAAATGTTTAAGGACCATGCTGTCAAGGCGGCAAATGCCGGTTCTGTAATGTAAAGTCAAAGCTTCATGTGTTAAAGCTGCATTCTCTCTAGTGTCCACCAGGGGGCGACTCCTCTGGTTGTATAGAAGTCTATGAGAAAATGACTCTACTTCTCTCTTGATTTATTACCTCAGTAAACATTGTAAACATGAGTTTATGGTCTCAATCTCTAGTTTCAAGTCTTCTTCAATACAGCATGATGTTCATTTAGTACATTATGGTCCATTTAGAGTCAAACAGACCATAAAGCAGGGGATGCTTTAGGGCGGGGCTACACGGTGATTGACAGGTCGTTACCACAGCATTGTCTTAGAACTTCATCCCTTTTACTGTGTTTTCAGTTTAAGGAATTCATTGTAACATTTTGGTCTCCTTGTTTTTCCTCCACTCCCCTTTGCTCTTCTCGGGAGAGGAACTCCTGGGTGGGGGAAGATGATGGAGACCTACGTTTGATCATTTGTATACGCCTCACTGAGATCTGAACTCAATGTGAGCCAGTCCACCTCTGCATGTGGTCTGGTAGATCGGATCCCAATGTGAGCAAGATTCGACAGACTTGACAGTTAATGCGTCCTGCCATGATGGGATGACAAAAGTCACATTGAAAAGAGAAGTGTAACAATGAGGTTACTTAGTTGAGTCGTTTGGTCCCCCCCCCCCCCTTTCGTGTGACTTCTGGTTCCAAAAACCAGCATGGCTGAACTCCAGACTTCAAAACGTCTACAAACCAATATATGACATCACGTGACTACATCCACTTCTCATATACAGTCTGCTGTCACCAAAACTTTGTGTTCGGTTGTCCATTTAGTCTCAACAGTGAGAGTTTATAGTGTGGCTTAGGGAATGCTAATGCTCTGGAAGCCGCAGTATAGTTAGCCCTTTACTCTGGTCTGCAAGAGCAGACTATGAATACAGCGTAAAGCTCAGGGCATTACCTGGTCCTGAGCCCTACTATAAATCTCCACACATAAGCCAGGGACAGACAACTCTCTGTAGCATCACACACACCCTGACTGGCCAACACAGCAGAATTCGTTTGACTGTATTTATATTCAAGTTGGCCATAAGTCAGTCTTTAGATGTCCTTTTATTCGGCGTATGCACGTCAACACTGTGTTAGCTGGAAGGGGAAATCAATCCGAACCATTCTTTCAGTTCACATTTCCAAAATACATTCAGGAACAAAAATAGACGGCGTAAAGTCTGCTCCCTGAATCCAGCCAGGTTATAAGAGCTTCTGCAGCAGGTGGAAGTTCTCTGAAATGTTTTTTCATCCCAGTAAAATGTAATAAATTCATTTCACAGTCTCAGACAAATGTTGGCATTGCTGAGGTAAAAGAACAGCCTGTTGCTCTGTCTGTGGGAATGCCCTGCAGGGAACTCCCTCTGGTCAGAGGTAACAGATGCCCTCACAGAGGTCCTCCAGGTGGATGTTTCTAAATGCCTTGTAGACCATACATGCATACTAGAGACACATTAGAGGCTTGATCTGTATGGAAATGAGATTTGTAACACTGGACCATCTTGCTGCTGAACAGAAACCTGTTCTGAACTGGAAGATAAGAGCTCCAAGCTTTTCTATCTGGAACAGCTGGTTGGAAGAGTTTATAGATTTAATAGTCATGGGAAGAGCTGCTGCTACCTTTAGGCATCTGGATCAGGGCCTAGAGGGATTATGGGATATAGTAAGGGCCTTCCTCATATTCCTTTGTCTGCTTGTATTTTGCATTCTTTGTATGTCATTTGTGTATGTTTCATGGATGTAATGTCTGTGTTTATGTCCAGTCTGTAAAATAAAAGGAACGTTATGAATTAAAAAAAGAAAGGGTCAAAGCTGCTGTTATTACAGGAAGAATCTGAGACATTGTAATCAGATCTAATATGAGTGGGTGCTGCTATCGGTCCTCACTGCCTGGCTCTCCTCTGTTATAACACTCACTCACTGGTCTCTTGTTACCTAGAAGTCCTCTGGGTCGGACTCGTCAGTAGAGCTCCTGTCAGCTCTGAGCCCAGAGGAGAGAGAGCTGCTGGGGGCCATCACCGCCCGGGGTTACCCCCTCCGTACCGCCATCATCGCCCTGCAGAAGACCGGCCGGCAGACCCCAGATCAGGTCAGTAAGCATCACAAACAGTAAGACCACGATCATGATCTGACAGCAGATGTGGGCTGACTCTGATCCTCAATGCAATATTATGAATCACATTATAACCCGCCCTACTCTGCCTCTGATTGGCTTACCCTGATGTTCTTACCCTAACCTTCTCCAGTGTCACTCCTCATGCCTAAACCTAAGGAACCCAATCAATGAAGGCTACGAGTGTTAGCCATCAGAGGCAGAGTAGGGCTGGCCACGCCTTCACCAGGATTCTTGAATAAGCATCCTGGACTGTGGCTGCACGCTGCTGAACAATGCATCACAATCATAGATGCTGCATGTTTGAGGACCAAAGTCGGCCGATGGACCTTTTCAAACACAAACACATAAGTGTAATATTATAACATATACTGGCTGATTCAACAGTCCGGTCTTCATTCAAATTGGACTTGCTTCTGATATTCCGCTCAGAAACAGTGTGTCTGGAAGCTGAAGTTACAGAGCCAGTTAAATGAACAAATACATTTCTGCTGTTTTAATCCTGTGTTTTGTTCTTGTGTAAATTATTCATTTATCACTTGTTGTATGCCAATTATCTGTCAAAACATCTCTATCAGAGTAGTTTTACAACAAATCCGTCTTTTCTCTTCTGTAAAACCGTTTCAAATGTTTGATGACTCATAACTGCACTCATGGCCGTTTACAATCCTCCGATCAAATTAGAGTGTGCTGAGCTCTCCACACCGGCCATATAAACCTGATAACAATTCATTCATTCATCTGTATGTTCTGCCCACGCTGCAGTCACACAGAGCCAGTTGAAAATAGTCAAAGGTTCCCTTTCATCTCTTCCTCGTCCTCCTGATCTAACAACAGTTGAGGTGTGTGTGTGTGTGTGTGTGTGTGTGTGTGTGTGTGTGTGTGTGTGTGTGTGTGTGTGTGTGTGTGTGTGTGTGTGTGTGTGTGTGTGTGTGTGTGTGTGTGTGTGTGTGTGTGTGTGTGTGTTCAACAGTCCTCTGTACCGCCTTATCGCGCTAAACTCTAAGCCCACCCACTTTTTAGCGGTTGGACTAAATGCAAAGGATTTGATTTAAATCTCTGTTGTAACTGTCCACTGCTCAAATACTCCGTTTCACTGTTAAATGCGTCACAGTACAGAAGCTTCACTGGAACTTCAAAATAGAGCTATATATATAGGCTATATATACATATTTTCCCCACAGCTTTTTTCTAATAGCCGAGAAGAGGTGGGAACGAAACCAAAACACAGAGTAATAATCCACTTTAAGCCGCTGTAAAAATAGACCTCAGCGGTTCCACAGCCTGCTCCGTGTGCTCTCCCATAACCTCCCCTCACTCTGCTCACAGTCAGTCAGGGAAGAGCTAAGGACTGAATGAGCGAATGACTTTGTCTCATGCTGGTCAGTCAGGTCACTCTGCTCTCACACAGATTGTATTTCACTGCACGACGTGACATGAAAGGTTATTACAAACTGATCACATGAGGTTCAACCAGATGACAGTGGTGGAAAGTAACTAAGTACTTTTATTAAAGAACTGTACTTTTGAGGTTTTTGTACTTTATTTAAGTATTTTTATTATGTATATACAGTGTATATATATATATCTGGAGGTGTCCCTTTGGGTAATTTTGATGGCATTTTTATCAAAATAATCAGCAGGTTACATAATAATGCAAATAAGCATTAGTTGATGAGAATGAGCTCCACCTCCAGCAGCTGAAACAGTGAAACCATTAATGCATGAGCAATAATAATCGAATGATATGACATCTATATTAGTGCAATAGTCAAAGGGGACATTGTACTGATTGTACATATGTTTACTTGACGAAAGTAAAGGATCTGAATACCACTGCTAGACGTGGTTCCTATTGATACTATTGATACTATTGATACTATTGATACTGCAGTATTGCATTATTAGCCTTCAGAAGTCAGGTCAGCAGCTTCTTTACTCAAACCAGGATAACTTTCAGTTGAAAAAGTCTCTTTTGGTTTTTGACCCTGTTTGACCCACACGATGCTGCTGTGTTCCACATGAATGGATATTGGAGTGTGTGTTTGCAGGTCTTGAGTTACCTGGTGGCGTGTGACCATCTGTGTCAGCTGGGTTATGATGTGGCTCTGGTAGAAGAGGCTCTGGAGATGTTCCAGAACTGTGAAACAAAGGTAAGACGTGCAGAGAGCGACACCATTACACGAGTCTTTCATTGGTGACATAAACACTTTACAATTGTCTTTTGATACTCATTTTTATTGATACAATTGTATTCAAAAAAACATATTGATGTCTTCCTCTGAGGCCGAGGAGTTCCTCCATCTTCTGGGTCAGTTCAATGAGATGGGCTTCCAGCAGAACGCCATCAAAGAAGTTCTGCTGGTCCATGAAAACCATCGAGAGCGAGCGCTGGAGGAGCTGATGATGCGTGTGGCGTGATGGCAGATCAACACACACACACACACACACACACACACACACACTTTACATAACCCTACTGCAACCTGAAATATATTATTTCAGGTTTTTATTAGGCACAGAGAGAACAACTATTACTGTCTTCTATGACATTATTATAGCTGAAGATGAACGTGGCCTTCACCCAGGAAAAGTAAATTGTTGATTTATTGTAAAATATGGATGATGATGATTATGTTATAAAGCCAATGGTGGTGATGATGACGAAGATGACGGTGGTGATGATAAAGACGATGATGATGATGATTGTGGTGATGATGATGTTGGTGATGATGATGATGATGATGATTGTGGTGTTGATGATGTTGGTAATGATGAGGAAGGTGATGATGATGATGATTGTGGTGATTGTGATGATGATGATGATTGTGGTGTTGATGATGTTGGTGATGATGATGATGATTGTGGTGTTGATGATGTTGGTAATGATGATGATTGTGGTGTTGATGATGTTGGTAATGATGATGATGATGATTGTGGTGTTGGTGATGATGATGATGATGATTGTGGTGTTGATGTTGGTAATGATGAGGAAGATGATGATAATGATGATTGTGGTGTTGATGATGTTGGTAATGATGAGGAAGATGATGATGAGGCCATATTGCACATTTGTATTCCTGTGTTTATTAACATTGTGTCTGAAAGTGACTGAACTTATCTGTGTAACGGTCCCAAGTGATCTGAGTAGTTGTGATTGTGACAGATTTATTAAAAGCGTTGTAAAAATTCACTAAGGCAGTGTTTTTTCTTTAATTATCATTCATGAATGTTACTTGCAGGTTCCTATTGTTATTGAACTCTTTTTTTCTGTGTTCTGGCCTCATTCGACCTTGTTCCCTAGAATGAACCCGTCTGGGAACATCTGGGATTCGACTTGTTTTCTGAGAAAACAGGAGCAGCGTCCATCAGGGACCGGTTCCCACAAACATAAACTCAACATTACCAAATCATTGCTGTGTGATCTGCAAACTCTGTGATATTCCTATGATGATGTACGAGCAGTTGGATGTAAACAAGTCAACAGTTTAGCAGATTACATAAAGATGAACCCCTCATTCTACGGAAACTGTGAATACAGAGAGTACAGCAGGTCCAAGCAGGAAGTCGATCTGTAAACCGTAAACTTACAACAGAGTTAGGGTCGTACATTTATTCTTCCCCTTTTTTTTCTTTAAAGTAATGAAAATAAGGTGCATGTTCCAGGCAAGCTCTCTCAGCAGCTCTTACAGGTTATCCGAGCATTGTGGGGAGAATGTGGGGAAGTCTCTGACGTTCTGGTCCTGATCCACAGAGTTTCCCATGGGGGAGACGCAGGCTTTAGGCAGCCTCATCAGAAATGTATATATGGATCCAATCCTGCCAAAACCTTTCATCTCTCGCTTCACTCTCCATTTGTAATCCTCTACAGTATACTCTGTGGTCACCTGCCGGCTGAGTGTGAACACAGAGTCTCCTCTGACCACAGCAGTCAACAGAGAGCCTTTGCTGTTCCCGTACTGGCCAGACATGGCCGTCCACTGGCCTGAGCTCAGGTTGTAGCAGTCCATCACACACAGTAAGAAGTCATCACAGGGTCCATTGCGCATCACATACAGATTATCTTTATGGGCCACCATGTAAAGACCATAACTGTGCTCACGGATGAGCGTGGTGACCAGAAGCCACTGATCCCGTTCAGACACGTACTGGTGTATATCTGTGGCCCCCTTACCTCTCCAGAGACAGATAAAGATCCTGTTCATGGCCACAGCAGACACTACCAAGGCTGCAGGGCAGGGGAGGGGGGAGACAAACCCCCAGCTCCCACTAGACACCCTGTATCTCTCAACAGATGACAGGGCCTTCATGTTGAACTCACCTCCTATGGCGTAGAGGCAGCCCTCATGGCCTATCAGAGTGAAGCTGTAGCGTTGCTGCTGGGAGCCACAGATGGTGGACCATGTGTTCGCTGCGGGGTTGTAACAGAAACCTTTGTCCACTACCTTCTTGCTGATATCATGTACTCCTCCGATGATGTAGAGTTTGTTGTCCAGGACGGCCACGCCGGCCATCGTGGTGCTCGTGGTCACAGGAAGATGAGTCAGGACCTTCCACTCGCTGTGATCTTCGTCCAGGTAGCAGACGGTCCTCTGGAGATCCTGCAGCCGCTCGGTGGACGGCGAGTGGCTGCATACTGCCATGTAGCTACTCGGGAGAAGGGACTCTATGTACTCTACCAGCTTCTTTGGTAAGGTGTGAACTTCCTTCTTCAGGTCAGTGTACATATCTCTGATGAATAAGGCTGAACCGTGGGAGAGCTCCCACACGCCGTAGGTAGCAGCCGTGTGGTACATGAGCAGGCAGTTTTCAGAATTGACGATATTGACCAAGTGCTCGGTGAGAGCCGGCACCTGCAGAAAAGCCGTACACTCGATGGCTTCCACGATCTGGTCGCTGCTCAGCACGGGGCGCTCCCCGCCCAGGACCCGCAGCATGACCAGAAAGCCCAGGACCCCCACACACTGCAGGTGGATCTCTTCCTGTTGGCACTCTCTCATTCCTGACTGGAACAACGCTCTGAAGTACTCACAGTTCTCAGACAGAATGGTTTTATCCACAATGAAAGAGCTGTCGTCAATGCTGACCTTCAGGCTCCTCGGGGGCTGACAGTGTACTGGCTGCTGGCTGAAGCTTAGGCAGCTGTTGGACTCCATCACTTCCCTGCTTTGGATCTTCATTACATTCCAGCGGAAATGCACGCTCACCACAAGGAAGCTTTGATCCAGATCAGAGTGCTGCACATCAGTGGAGTTTTACCACATGCTGCCCGTGAGACTGAGCACCTCCTATCCAGAGCAGATGCTAGCTGACAGAGTGTTCTCACAGCTCTGAGAACAGACTCTATACATAGCAGGCGGATGTGTGACACAGTTCAAGTACATTATGATGACATGCAGCCAGAGGAGAAAGAGGAGCCGGATAATGGCAGGGTGACTGTGCTGATGATTCATGTTGCTCTTTGTCTGTGGCTGACAGTTGTGGAACAGCTGAGGATTTGTCCTTGAGCAGCAGGAACAGTCCAAGTGTAACAATAGGTCCTTCCCCCGCTGCACATAGTGTGCATGCTACTATTTCAGCACCATTGAGAAGTGGAGTGCAGGACATGCAGGACTCTAACTTGTAAAGTATTTTCTACTGAAGCCCTGCTACCTTTATTGGAGTACCAGAGACATTCAATCCTCACACAGAAGAAGAAATCTAAATAAATAAATAGAAAATATACGAACTGATTATAACAATTATAATTACAATCATAATACATGTGTTTGTAAATAAAGTGACAAAGTACATAAATCAAGATCAAGAACAGTCCATGGCAATAAATGTAACAATGACACAAGTAAATCCAGTAAATTCATTAATAAATGACATGCAAAGCCCTCAAAATCTTTCATAGGAATTTTGACTGCTTGACATCCATACATCTGCTTTGAAATCATAGAAAGAAGATGCTCCTTATTACTGCAGAACTTACCTTAGAATCTTCAGGTTTTCTTCAGTATCTAAGTAATGCAGTGAGGGTAGTCTGTACATCTATGGATACACTGCAAACAGCAGCTGCTAGCAGCTCATTCAGCAGACTTTAATGGTGACTATCTGGGCTAAACTTACTAGATACGGCCTGTATGCCTCTGCCAACCAGTCAGACATTCATGTCTGTCCAAAATGTCTTCACTTTCTTTTCATCCTGTACGATGTTTGTGTAATTGTTGACCACTAAAATCGAATCAGTTCATCCTTGAGTCTAAGTGGACGTTTATAGGAATCTTCCCCAGGACCCAGAAAAGCTTGAACTGCCCCTGCATGGTGGGGAACACACTTTACAAATATATATATATAGAAACATAAGCAGTGAAAGAAGACAAACATCCAGCTGTCTGAATGCCTTGTATGAAGATTTGCAGCCATCCTGGTTTCAGCTCAGTGAACTGGCTGCTGCTTCAGTTACGTTGCGGTCCAGCTTTTACAAGCTCAGTTTGAAGACTTTCTCCTAAAATGGAGAGGTCAGTGCACCAGCTGCACACGTGACACTTTTTTTCCTCTCACTCCGCTGAGGACTCACACACTGAGACCAGCACAGTATTCCAGTCCACTTGGATCTGCAGAGGACATCTTTCTTTTGCTGGCGCTCGTCTTCAAGAAAAAAGAAAAAACAACAACTTGCCTCTAAGGAAATGTCTTTTAATCTTCTTCAGCGTTATCAAATGAGACCAGAGATAAGTCTGTGAAGCAGACTGTTGGAAGAGAAGCATGTCGGGGATGTTTGGGAAAGGGAAGACGTATAACTCTGCCGCAGCTCCTGACAGGAGTCCAGCTGAGTGTAACCTGGTGCTGCTCGGTGTGATGGGCTGCGGGAAATCAGGTCCATCAGAAACCACTTTCACTTGTTATTTACAGGCAAATACTTCATGGCAGAAAATGTTAGGAAACCGTAGCCTTACTGCAGACTGTAGGTTGACTGAAACAGATTGTTCATGTAAATAATAACTGTGTTTTCCCCCGTTGACAATTGTTTTATCACAATGTATCACAAAGTCATGAGTTGTGATAAAGTAAGTAGCTGAAAAACCAGGAACACCATAAGTGAATTATTCCTGTTTTATTGGATCATTTGAATAATATATCAGTCATGTGCAGCACAGTTTCATAAGAATAATGTGTTGTCTTGGTTTAACTTGATTAACTTTATTTCAGTTCATTTTATTCAGTGTTCTCAGTGGAAGTTGTTGTTCTGCTCGGTTACATAGAGCCCTTTTTATTTTGAAATGAACACCATCCAGTTATGTTTGTGCTTCATGAGTTTAGTCTTGATGTTAAACGTGTATGTTGATGCAGCAGTGGTTTTCTCAGGGCCCTCCCTGACCCCGGTCCCCTGAGGCCCTCAGTCAGTCACACTGTGTCATGTTGTCTCTCTTTGTGTTACAGCACTGACCGTCAAATTCCTCACAAAGCGCTTCATCAGTGAATACGACCCCCATCTAGGTGAGATCTCTCTGCTTCATTTTAATAAGAGCAATACATAGAGAATAGAGGTGGAGAGTATATATTAACTGAAGTACAATGTTGAGGTACTTGTACTTTACTTGAGTATTTCCATCTAGGTAACTTTATACTTCTACTCAACAATATGTTAGATGCAAATATTGTACTTTTTGCTGCACAACATAACTTTAGTTATGGGGGACTTTGCAGAATAACAGTATAGATAAACACATAGATGATAAGAAATGATGTAATCTAAGACGTTAGTAAACATTAGACCGGTGGTGTCCCTGCTGCTACAGCTTTCAGTTGACTTTGAGTTATTAGCAGAACAATTTCTGTAGCAGAACTTGTTTTTTTCTTCTTTGCAGCTCCAATAATCATCTCATGATTTCCTGGTACTTTAAGATACTTTGCTGAGAATACTTGTGTACTTTTACATAGCATCGTGAATGCAGGACTTGTAATAGAGTATTATTGGTACCTTTACTTAAAGATCTCCTCCAGATATATTTTTAAAGACATATAACATACTCTGTTAATAATGTGTGTCTTATAAGTATTTTCCACAAAAATGAATAAAAGTACCTCTTAGAATGACATCTTCTTCTTTATGTAAAAACCCATTTTCTCTGAATCTGGAAATATGTTTTTAATAAGATGTTCCCTACTCCAATGAAAAGTCCATTCTTAGTGTTCGTGGGCTGGACGCTCCACGTTTCCACATAGCGCTGTTTGGTACGGGACCCTGATTGGGTGAGAACATGTCATAAATCCTGCAGGTACATCCAGGTGAGCTCAGAGAAACTTCAGCAGATGAATGTGAAAACAAACTCTGTCCACACATTATTCTGCACAGTGAACTTTAAGTTAAGGATCTGAGTACTTCTTCCACCACTGTAGAACACATCAGGATGTATCTGTGACGATGTAATAGTGTCCTCTGTGTCATTGGCTGCTGTGTAGAGGATATCTATTCATCAGAAGAGAAGGTGGACCAGCAGCCTGTCACAGTGAGAGTGATGGACACCTGTGACCAGGTAGGAACACGCTGTTGTGTTGACTGTGTGAGGAGGTAGAAAGGCTGAACGCTTTTACTCACATCTTCTCTACTGCTTCTTCATCTGTGTTGCATTATGCTTTAATGCTATTCTTTATTGTTTCCATGAAAACCAGACAAAGGGCTCCAAACTACATCAAATTAAAAAAGAAGAAATCAAATCACGGTAGCAGTTGGCAGAGTCCAACATAATGTTGTCAGATGATTTTATTTTCTCACCGTACAAAGATATTCAGTTTAATATCATCAAGACAAAGAAAAGAGACTTGTAACCCATCACAATAAACATCTGGCCTCTTATTCAGGTCACAGTCATTTCATCAGTTTGTGCTTCTGCAGTAAAAATATCAGCGCAATCCAACAGCAGCCGGTCACAAGAAACATGGTCCAATAGAAGTGATGTCATGATTTTGGTTTGATCTATGGACTTGAACAGGGTGTTTTTCTGTACATCTTAATAGAAGACAAGCCAAGCTCAGGCCCATCTGTGAGCGATGCCTGACACCTGCTGGTGGAACACAGGAACTGTTCACCACAGACACTAAAGTTTTCACTGAAGATGGCCGCAAATAGGCAAATTCACACAATTCAGAAATGACACAAGTGTCAGAACTACTAAAACTAACCAGAAGCCTCGCAGCATAAAGCTTCACATTATAGGACATGACTTCATTCTAAATTTCCTTCACTCATGTAACCCAGAGGCATTCTGGGACTGTGTGTGTCAGACCTTTATGTGCACTATGCCACTTGCAAAATAAGACAAATTAAACATTAATTCAGGCCATTTTCAATACAAGGTCATTTTTACTCCAGATCATATTCAAATACATTCATATTGAAATATCTTCAAAACGTTGACCTTAGTGTAAAGTGATTTGTATGAACAGTGTTATGGTTCTTTATGACCAATTTCAAATGTAATCGGCCGAGTGGTTTCTGACAGTTTCTGACAAACTGCACCACGCTGAGAAAGTAAAAGTCAAACTTAATGTTGTGAATTAAAACAAGTTGGTCTAACTTTTGGCCACGTTTACTGGAAAATCGACAGTTTACTGCAGCTAAAGGAACAGTGTGTAATATTTAGTGGCATCTAGTGGTGTGTTGCAGGTTGCAACCTTCTCCAGACCCCTCTGCTCCCCCCTCCCTTTCCAACATGTTGGAGAACTACGGTGGCCTTCAGGTACAGAGTTATCTTTAGGATTTTAGTACTACTAGCTCCTCTCATCAATACTCTGTTCTTCTACATGACTCAATTATTGTATCTAAAAACATATATATATATAATAAAAAATTCAGAATAGGATAATTTGGATTTAACTAAATATTGTTTCTAGAGCAGCAACAGTTATGTTTACAACAACAAAGTTACATAAAGTCATTAATATCTCACTGGAAACAAATGTAAAATGTCAATAAAATAAATAATGTTTCTGAGTGAAGTTTAGAAAGAATGAAGAACACAGACATCAATAAGTATCAGTCCTCCTGTCTTCATGTCCTCCTGTCTTCAGTCCTCCTGTCTTCATGTCCTCCTGTCTTCTGTCCTCCTGTCTTCATGTCCTCCTGTCTTCATGTCCCCTGTCTTCATGTCCTCCTGTCTTCATGGCCTCCTGTCTTCATGGCCTGCTGTCTTCATCGCCTCCTGTCCTCCTGTCTTCTGTCCTCCTGTCTTCATGTCCTCTGTCTTCATGTCCTCTGTCTTCATGTCCTCCTGTCTTCATGTCCTCTGTCTTCATGTCCCCTGTCTTCATGTCCTCCTGTCTTCATGACCTCCTGTCTTCATGTCCTCCTGTCTTCTGTCCTCCTGTCTTCATGTCCTCCTGTCTTCATGTCCCCTGTCTTCATGACCTCCTGTCTTCATGGCCTCCTGTCTTCATGGCCTGCTGTCTTCATCGCCTCCTGTCCTCTGTCTTCATGTCCTCCTGTCTTCATGACCTCCTGTCTTCATGTCCTCCTGTCTTCTGTCCTCCTGTCTTCATGTCCTCCTGTCTTCATGTCCCCTGTCTTCATGACCTCCTGTCTTCATGGCCTCCTGTCTTCATGGCCTGCTGTCTTCATCGCCTCCTGTCCTCTGTCTTCATGTTCTCCTGTCTTCTGTCCTCCTGTCTTCTGTCCTCCTGTCTTCTGTCCTCCTGTCTTCATGTCCTCTGTCTTCATGTCCTCCTGTCTTCTGTCCTCCTGTCTTCTGTCCTCCTGTCTTCATGTCCTCTGTCTTCATGTCCTCCTGTCTTCTGTCCTCCTGTCTTCATGCCCTCCTGTCTTCATGTCCTCCTGTCTTCATGTCCTCCTGTCTTCATGGCCTCCTGTCTTCATGTCCTCTGTCTTCATGTCCTCCTGTCTTCTGTCCTCCTGTCTTCATGTCCTCCTGTCTTCATGGCCTCCTGTCTTCTGTCCTCCTGTCTTCATGTCCTCCTGTCTTCATGTCCTCTGTCTTCTGTCCTCCTGTCTTCTGTCCTCCTGTCTTCATGTCCTCTGTCTTCATGTCCTCCTGTCTTCTGTCCTCCTGTCTTCTGTCCTCCTGTCTTCATGTCCTCTGTCTTCATGTCCTCCTGTCTTCTGTCCTCCTGTCTTCATGTCCTCTGTCTTCATGTCCTCCTGTCTTCATGTCCTCCTGTCTTCATGTCCTCTGTCTTCATGTCCTCCTGTCTTCATGTCCTCCTGTCTTCATGGCCTCCTGTCTTCATGGCCTCCTGTCTTCATGTCCTCTGTCTTCATGGCCTCCTGTCTTCTGTCCTCCTGTCTTCATGTCCTCCTGTCTTCATGGCCTCCTGTCTTCATGGCCTCCTGTCTTCTGTCCTCCTGTCTTCATGTCCTCCTGTCTTCATGTCCTCCTGTCTTCATGTCCTCTGTCTTCTGTCCTCCTGTCTTCTGTCCTCCTGTCTTCTGTCCTCCTGTCTTCATGTCCTCTGTCTTCATGTCCTCCTGTCTTCTGTCCTCCTGTCTTCTGTCCTCCTGTCTTCATGTCCTCTGTCTTCATGTCCTCCTGTCTTCATGTCCTCTGTCTTCATGTCCTCCTGTCTTCATATCCTCTGTCTTCATGTCCTCCTGTCTTCATGTCCTCCTGTCTTCATGGCCTCCTGTCTTCATGTCCTCTGTCTTCATGTCCTCCTGTCTTCTGTCCTCCTGTCTTCTGTCCTCCTGTCTTCATGTCCTCCTGTCTTCATGGCCTCCTGTCTTCATGGCCTCCTGTCTTCTGTCCTCCTGTCTTCATGTCCTCCTGTCTTCATGTCCTCTGTCTTCTGTCCTCCTGTCTTCTGTCCTCCTGTCTTCATGTCCTCTGTCTTCATGTCCTCCTGTCTTCTGTCCTCCTGTCTTCTGTCCTCCTGTCTTCATGTCCTCCTGTCTTCATGTCCTCCTGTCTTCATGGCCTCCTGTCTTCATGTCCTCTGTCTTCATGTCCTCCTGTCTTCTGTCCTCCTGTCTTCATGTCCTCCTGTCTTCATGGCCTCCTGTCTTCTGTCCTCCTGTCTTCATGTCCTCCTGTCTTCATGTCCTCCTGTCTTCATGTCCTCTGTCTTCTGTCCTCCTGTCTTCATGTCCTCCTGTCTTCATGTCCTCCTGTCTTCATGGCCTCCTGTCTTCATGTCCTCTGTCTTCATGTCCTCCTGTCTTCTGTCCTCCTGTCTTCATGTCCTCCTGTCTTCATGGCCTCCTGTCTTCTGTCCTCCTGTCTTCATGTCCTCCTGTCTTCATGTCCTCCTGTCTTCATGTCCTCTGTCTTCTGTCCTCCTGTCTTCTGTCCTCCTGTCTTCTGTCCTCCTGTCTTCATGTCCTCTGTCTTCATGTCCTCCTGTCTTCTGTCCTCCTGTCTTCTGTCCTCCTGTCTTCATGTCCTCTGTCTTCATGTCCTCCTGTCTTCTGTCCTCCTGTCTTCATGTCCTCTGTCTTCATGTCCTCCTGTCTTCATGTCCTCCTGTCTTCATGTCCTCTGTCTTCATGTCCTCCTGTCTTCATGTCCTCCTGTCTTCATGGCCTCCTGTCTTCATGGCCTCCTGTCTTCATGTCCTCTGTCTTCATGGCCTCCTGTCTTCTGTCCTCCTGTCTTCATGTCCTCCTGTCTTCATGGCCTCCTGTCTTCATGGCCTCCTGTCTTCTGTCCTCCTGTCTTCATGTCCTCCTGTCTTCATGTCCTCCTGTCTTCATGTCCTCTGTCTTCTGTCCTCCTGTCTTCTGTCCTCCTGTCTTCTGTCCTCCTGTCTTCATGTCCTCTGTCTTCATGTCCTCCTGTCTTCTGTCCTCCTGTCTTCTGTCCTCCTGTCTTCATGTCCTCTGTCTTCATGTCCTCCTGTCTTCATGTCCTCTGTCTTCATGTCCTCCTGTCTTCATATCCTCTGTCTTCATGTCCTCCTGTCTTCATGTCCTCCTGTCTTCATGGCCTCCTGTCTTCATGTCCTCTGTCTTCATGTCCTCCTGTCTTCTGTCCTCCTGTCTTCATGTCCTCCTGTCTTCATGGCCTCCTGTCTTCATGGCCTCCTGTCTTCTGTCCTCCTGTCTTCATGTCCTCCTGTCTTCATGTCCTCCTGTCTTCATGTCCTCTGTCTTCTGTCCTCCTGTCTTTTGTCCTCCTGTCTTCATGTCCTCTGTCTTCATGTCCTCCTGTCTTCTGTCCTCCTGTCTTCTGTCCTCCTGTCTTCATGTCCTCTGTCTTCATGTCCTCCTGTCTTCTGTCCTCCTGTCTTCATGTCCTCTGTCTTCATGTCCTCCTGTCTTCATGTCCTCCTGTCTTCTGTCCTCCTGTCTTCTGTCCTCCTGTCTTCATGTCCTCTGTCTTCATGTCCTCCTGTCTTCTGTCCTCCTACTTTGTCTCATCCAGCAGAGACAAGAACAGACTGAGCTGAACAGTTGGACTACACACAGAGAGCTTTTGTCCGATCCTTGGTGCTTAAACAGCAGTGATGATGAGACTGCAGAGAGCAGATTGAGTTTGTTTACATGTTTATGCTTGTTGAACAGGAGTTTTTACAAAGCATTGTATCATATTCTAAATCTACGGAGTTGATTTCTCGCCTCAAATACTATCAGAAGTGGTATCAGAATAATGAAAAAGCATACGGAATTTCTAAAAAACAAAACAAAACCATTGTTTGGACCAGGAAGCCTCCCTTCAGACTACGGGAACAAAAAACGTGAGCTGCCGTGGATACATCGCTCCTGCCAGGCCTGTCTGGTTCCAATTACCAGTTAGCAACATAGCTAGGCTAATGTTAGCGTTTAGCAGCCAGTAGCCAATCAGAGGCAGGTCTTCCTGCATGGCATACTGGGTAGGTGCGCCCGCACATGTGCAGAATCGGATCGAGCTGCTGGGACGGATCGGACACTGACAGGATCCGCTCCCTGCTGTATGTAGAGTAGATATAAATGATTCTTAGTTTCAGGTGACTGTACACTAATGTAAACATATGAATATTATATTCCAGTTCTGAAATTAAATCCCCCTAAATGTTACTCACTGTTCCTTTAAGGATTGAAAATAGCATTATTGAATATAAAATGTGTTTTATCAAACTTCTTTTTATCATAGCATAATTATTTTAGGAATTATGCTATAATTATGCATGAATCAAAAAAATGAAACAAAACAAAACTCACGTACCCACTGCGACACTCCAAAGTACCCCTTGAGTAACTTGTACCTACATTTGAGAAACACTGATTGAGGCAGCAGAACTAATGGTGAGGTTCAGGACAGGATGGGGGTCTGGGTGGCTGTGGCTCACAGATAGCTTGACCTGCCCGTCCACCATCACTTCCTCCTGACACAGACTTCTCTGCTGATACTACATTCCTGACTTTGTCCTGTTCTCCCGTCATTATTACTATAGCCTCTAGGGGTTGACGTCGTCTTCTTGTATTCGTATCGGTGATTGAGACGATAGCCGCCTTCTGAACCTACAGGTGTAGCAGGCCCTTTCTAACCCATATCTATGAGGCTGATAGCCACTGACAACGCTCATTCAATCGGCTGATATCATTCAGAGTGGGTTCCTTTATGACACAGTTGAAACCTTTGTTTTACGAATGACAGAGCAGCCCAGTAAGAGAAGAGGAGTGTGCAGTGTGAGTTCTTGGTTTCTGTGTGTGTACAGGAGGGTCCAGTGAATAGTGAGCGTTATCTGTCGTGGGCCAGCGCCTTCCTCGTCGTCTACAGCATCAACAACATGGAGAGCTTCAAAGGCTGCCAGCTGTACCTGCAGACCCTCGCCCTGCACAACAAAACCTTCAACCCACAAACTCCCATCATCCTACTGGGGAACAAGCTGGACATGGACAGATACAGGCTGGTATCTGTGTGTGTGTGTGTCTGTGTCCTGTAAAAATAATATGATAAACATAAGAACTAGAATGTGACAATCCAACCAAAATGTGTGCACTGTGCTGCAGGACACACATTGAACATGTTTTTGGCTGCGGAAAGGCTCGGCCCTAATGTGCAGATTGTTTAGTTCTGAGGGAGGTATGCTGAATGTGCTCTCTGGGAGCTTTCTACTTCATTTTGTCTTTTCAACACTTAACTACTTGTACAGATCCTTTTATCATCAACAATGTGTGCATGGTGGCAACGGAAGTGGCCCCAGCCATCCAGATGAGATAGAACGCTTTAAACGTTGAACTAAAACTGTTAACAGCATCAAAATGTCTACTTTTCAGAATCAACAGAGTCAAGTTCTACAGAACTCTGTCAGAATTACGACCGTTTCAGAGATGCAGGTGTTTCAGTTTAGCGAGTGACCGTGTTAACTAGTGACTTGCAGCTGAATGCGTCGGTGGATGCTCGTAGTAACTTAAGTAAATGGTTGGAGATAATAAACCCGATCAATATGTATTTAAAAATTGATTAAAGGCTTTTACGAGGTCCTCTACATGTTCTCTCAACAGCTGCTGTCACTACGAGCAACCACAATGCATTTGGCTGAGAGCCACCAGTTAACACGGTCACTCATTAAACCAAAACACCTGTGGCTGCAAGCTTTTAAACGTGTTGGCTACCACCGGACTGTTTGTAGCGCCCATTTTAAAACTGAACAAAGTCAAACCTCTGAGTCTGTGTCATGGTTGAAGTTCTGTACATGAACACAGATAACGGACTGAAGCATCTGGGGACTTGTAGTTTGTAATGTCTCGCTGGTGTAGTAATGTTACACGCTCATTTTCTCCACCCAATACATGTATCTGGCAACTAAATATTGGGCCACTTGCCCGTGTACTGTACCCACTCACAAATAGAACACGGATCTGTCAATTTGTTTAGGTTCCATTTGCCATCTTTGCTGGTTAATGTTTTTGCATAGCTTTACAAGGTAAGGTAAACCGTCATACTTTGCCAAACTGCATGCTCATACTTACATATCATTGTTTACATACGGTCAAAGGGTCTGTAAGTACTTTAAAGGGCAAGCAGTGAACAATGTGGAGAATTCAAACCTTGACAGGAATAGCGCCATGCCTGCTGCTCTGTGAGGTCTGTATACGTTAAGCTCCAAATCCGCTCCTGAGGATCTCTCTTAGATCGACTCTTAGGCTTCTTTCAGACATCTGTAAAGAAAACGAACTGCTGAATTAAACAAACATGAGCTGACTCAGCAGCACAGCTGACTGGCAACAACAGCGTATTCCCTTGCTGCAGAGGTCCAAATGAGTCCGGAATCATGAATGTCACAGAGTTGTCCCCGCACTTAAAGCTCAGTACTCTGGCGTAGGTTTGATACTGAGTTCAATAACAAAAAACAGGACAGATTGTTTTTAACTAAGATGTCTTCATTCCACCAGACAAATTGGAGAAAAAGACTAAATCAGTAATTCAATATTTGAAGTCAGGGTGTGGAGGTCGAGGGATCTGGATAGTGTTCAGTACACTGTGCACACTTTGAACTCACTTGTCTAGTGTGTAATATTCAACAGGGTAGTGTTGTCTCAAATAGCACACTGCTGTTATGTTCTTACCACAAGCTCTTAGATCAGCTCGAGATCAACCCAGACAAATGAACCCAATAATGCTTTCTGTTTGACTCCAGTATAATGGTACTTAAGAAAAAAAACATGTATTAGTTCAATTTGTATAATTTGTAATTTGTTTCACTGCTGCAGCTTCCTTGGTCGCAACTCTCTTAAAATGTTCAGTCTGAGATGGGTTGGTGGTCCCTTTCTTCCGTGACGTAGCAAAGATGGTAAATGTTGAGGGTGAGAAGTATCCAGCGTTCCACAAGCAACTTTCTGACCATCCAGGTACTCATAGTGCACTGCATGTTGCCATACCTGTTAGTGTGAACGCACTTATGCAATCAGAATAGCAAGTTTAAGTACAGAAATACACAAATTGAGACACAGCATCAGTCTGATGTTGACTTTCTTGTCTGATGAAATAAGCTAACCGAGTTCACCGCATTAGTTTAGCATGCTAACATCTGCCACAACATTGTCATGATGGCAATGTTATTGTTTTTTTGGTCAGAAAATAAAATGATGAAAAGTCAGAGGATCACCAAAGTTGTTACTATTCATCCTGACAGGAACAAAGTTTATCGCAATCCATCCAATAGTTGTTCCATATTTCAGTCTGAACATTTCTAATTTGATAGGAAACAGATACATTTGATCTCGTCCAGGCAGAAGTCCAGTGAGAGGTTATACTGTGTATGTTCGTTCGTGTGTGGGGCAAAAAACAGTTTGCACACTGTTATTGTTTTGGACTGTGTGTTTGGCTAACAGCTAACGGCTAACGGAACTACCAGTGCACACACTGCTGTCTCTCGCCGTAGACAGCTTAGTGAGGATACCTTTATGTTTTAGCACGATTGTATGAAGCGTATTATACGACAACTTCAAGCCCATTGCTTGTATAATGCTACTTGTTGTATACCCGTTAATTGTTTTTGACGATGAGTAAAAGGCTTTACAGCACAGACACAGTGGGGGACACCTGGCAGAGACCTGCACTCAACTGAGTACACCTTTCAACCGTTTCCTATTTAACGATACCAATACTGATACATGTCATTTATGAGTATGTGATTTTTCAAAACAATAAGGTCAGTAGGATTCACGGTCTGGGAAACAATTGATACAGAGTGCTTCATCCGTGTAAACTTTCCTCAGTTGTGACACAAGTGATCAGGTTTCAGTAGACTATTCTCTCTCAGGCAGGTGAGTCAGTGTGACGGTGAGCTGCTGGCGTCTCGTTTCGGCTGCTTGTTCTTTGAGGTGTCGGCCTCTCTGGACTTCCTCTCTGTGCAGCAAGTCTTCTACGAGGCGGTGAGGAGGGCGAGGCGCGGTGGGAGGCGCGGCTGTCTGGTACCGGCCGTCTACGTCAGCGAGGACAAAGCGCTGCTCGGTGTCCCCTCCTTCACCACCCCCTGCTACAAGGAGCTGCCGGCCCCCGCCACCGCCAAGCTGGTCACCGTGAAGACGTCCAGAGCCCAGAGCAAACGGAGGGCCGCCACACTCACCCTGCTGAAAGGTTTCAAGATCTTCTGACACCCCCTGACACCCTCCACTGGGACCACTGACTCTGTGAAAGACCCTGCTGCACAGGGGGTGGACACAATAATATGAACAGCTATACAGTGAGTGTACAGACATGTACTTGAGCCAGCCCTGTGGTTAAAGGACGACCCACTCTACCCACTGAGTCACAGATGATCTGATGATTTGAATAGTTTCATGTCCATCCAAGTCTTGAGAATCATAATATGGTCTTGACAATACACCACATCTCAACACAACTGAACACCTGGGGGCGACTTGCAGTGACACGCTCTTTTCATTTGGACAAAAGAAGACAAAAGAACGGCCACTGTTGTGTTGCACCTGGAAGTAAAAATGATTTGGTTAATGCCATGGACAGAACAGTCCGTTTGAAACAGAGAACAGATCCCCCAAGACTGAGGTGCGACCCGCCGTATATCGTCAGCACCATTTCTGTAGTGTCTTTAAGCTTTTCTCAAGGACCTCCTTATCATAATGGTGGGATTAACACCGTTTAATGTCGCTGCAATTTTCTTCTATATCAACCTGAAAAGGTGTAAAAAATATTTGGTAGCCATCACGAAAATAACATTATGCAAAATAAATTACTTTTGGAACAATATCTTACTTTTTCAGCCCAACATCTTGACTGTCTGACCGTCCACCGCTGGAGACCAATGAACCGGGTTACATATGCAACGTCACTCCAACATGCCGGCTTGCTAGCAAGATATGAAAATAACCTGGTCATATCTGTTTTTTTAAATCAGAAGTGGTTTTTTCTAATATATTTGGGCAATACCAGTGCCAAGACATTCATGTTTCATGCCCTTTTTGAATATAGTGTTTTTTAGATTTGCAGACAAGCCTACAGGGTGTGCATTCACAATGAAGACAGCCTCCCTCCCGTCAGCATCTTTGAATCTTCATCTTGAATAATCAGACACATAAGCTCTCTGATTGGTATTGTGTGTCAGAACAGCTGTTAGATGAAAGGTTTGCTAGGTGAAATTTCTGCTTGTCTACTTTTATCTTCCTTTCTTCTGCTACAGCTCGCTCGGTACGGAGATGATCTCATTTCCTGCAACAACAATCTTAGCTACAAAGTAAACTATTGTCACTATATACTCTTATGCATGAATACACTTTTCTGATTGCAGTAAATTGTCTTTGATGAAAAACAATATTAAAATAGATTATGAAATGATTATGTAGACAACAATTTCCCTCATTAATCCAGAGGGTTATGATAAAAAAAAGGGACTAGACTAAAGGGAGCTGACGGAGGGAAAACCCCAGAAGAAGACTGGCAGAGACTGGTGAGAGTGGACATGAGGCACACCATCTGAAGGTGACAGAGGGTCACTGCTCTCTGATTCTCCTTCTTTTCACTGTCCTAGCTTTGTATCAACACAGCTTTTCAAGTAATGTAGAATCAGATATGCGATAGATTATAATCCTTAAATACATTAACAGATCAACAAGCGGTATTTGAAAAGAGGCTTTCCAAGTCAGTCTCAACAGAGCTGAGGGAGCTACACATTCAATGAGTCGTCAGAAACAGCACTTTCATCCAATTATTTAGTGATTTAATATTGATGTTTGCAGATGCAAACTCTTTCTCGATCAATATAGTGCACACTGAGAAATGTCTGCCCCTTCTTAGTCGATTACTCGCCTCATCAGTCCTTCTGATCTCAGTTGTTTTATCAATTAGTCAAATTTTTTTTTTTTTGCTGAATAGGTACTTTCCAGGGGACAGAACAGGGTGATGTAATGTTTTCACACGCTTACAACATAGTTTCACACAGGATGCAACACATTAACCCTTTAGCTTGTCAACCATATATATGAGAATACCCTGGTATTAATCTTATGCTGAGCAAAAAAGGTGTATTATGTTTTATATCATGTATTGTGTGTATTATCCTGTATCCCTGTAACCTGTTGGAACGCTGATGTATATGTATCTGAATGTTATTATCAACCAGTGAGCAAGGGGTGTCATACATCACGACTAAATTTAAGGGTGGTTACCATGTCCATGGCATGACCCACAGAGGCACCAAGAAAGGGGGGGTTACTTTCCCCCGGTGTTGTGAGAGTATAAATATTCTCGGTTTTAAAGGATCGAGGCAGTAGTTGGGGTTAAACTTTAAATTCTTACAAATCTCTGGACATTTGAAAACAGCATGCTCACTGAGTACAGGGATTTTTAAATTCTTTTTTGATTTTTATATTTTTACGTTAATCGATTTTTCTCTTTGAATTGAAGAGAAATAAATAAGTAACATTTTAACTTTTTTCGGCCGACTCTTTTTCTTCATCTGTTTTGGGAAATCAGAGAGGAGAAGTCCCCTCTGAGGGGGAGATCTCCCAGCCCCTGTGGTAAGTTGACGGAGCTCCATTACGGCACACGACTGATGCATACTTTATGCGCACACACCTACACAAACTAACATCCGTTTCTATAGTTAAGAGAGACTCGGGGAAGTCCCGCTTCAAACCGGTCCCAAAGAACGACCGTGAGTTTGACAGAGCTTTATACCTGTTGGGCTCTGAGCAGGGAAATAAAAATTTTAAAGACTTTGAAAAACCGACGGCTATCCGAGCGACAGATTATACTATTGAGTATATCAATGTTTGGCGATTCTGAAAAGAAAGCAAACGATGATTTATTACTATTTGGTGCAATTGGCTACCGGGATAAGTTTCTCTTAAGCGGAGGCAATCGAGGCAAATTAGGGAGAAGTGCGCGGTAGCCCCTCTCCCTCAGGTCAGGTGAGCGAGTCACATAGAGAGAGAACTGAACTCTGCCTCTCTCCCCCTTCACGCAGTCTGTCGCTGCACCAGGGGCGCTCACAGGGGGCGACCGGACATCGGGGCACGAGTCCCGTGGATCCGTGGTCACCCCGGCGGCAGCTCGGGTCTGCCCGTCGCCGGCGAGGTCCTCTCAGTTCGCGCACACACTACTGAGGGATCCTCGTTTCACTTCTGTTCGTTTCAAACAAAAGGCCTCCTAATTTGTTTATTACTTTTTATTTTTTGATAAATACATTTTTTTTTTGCAAAAAAATTTTTTTTAAGAAATTTAATTTTTTTGATATTAATTAAATTAAGAAAGCGTGCGGGGGCACCGCGCGCTACAGTAGAGTTAGCGCAGCTTAGCATAAAGACTGAAGACCTAAAGCTTCCAAATGAACACAAAGTATCTCATTTGTTTCAAATGTTAGCACAGCTTCTACTTGGCTGGCTGTCTCACACAGCAGCAGTAGCTAACAACAAAACAGCATAAAGGTAAGGTATAAAATATGTCTCACGCTCATCATATACACACGGTATGACCTCAAACCCCACCCCCTAGTCCGCTACCGCTTCAGGTAGAATCTAATTCGGTGGGAAACACTGGAATACCATGAATAGAAAATTACTTTTATTATTTAAAATTGCTCATTTTTTGGAAACAAAAGGTTGCATGTAAATACACCGTTTATCATGTAGTATTTTAGTTTTAGCCAAAGGCATAAACAACCTTCCTCATGTGACAAAATTCTGTTACTCATACGGTATGTCCCTTTAACGTTGTGCCTACATTTAAACTGATGGAATGTTTTGGATCTTTTTCGACCTTCCCATTGAATGTGGACATAACCTTTTCAGGGATTAATTAATCTGTTGGACTGTCGGGCTGCTGTGAATGTGGAGAGTCAGCAGGTTTTGCAGACTTAATGCTTTGTAACTTCATATTAGCAGTCCATCAAAGTTGTACACACTGTTAGCATCACGAGGTGGAGCAGTGGGTGGGGAACAGCTATATGAGATGGAAGCTGCTAACTGCTGCCTCTAGAGGAGCATGCTGTGTTACAGGCTGACATTATTCACACCTGCTGTTAGACTCTTCACTCCATCGTCTTCACTGCCTCATCAGCAGACAGCTCCTCCTGTTTCTCCTCCTGATCCTCCTCCCGTTTCTCCTCCTCTGCTGGGGGATCAGAGTACAGGCAGGACGTGTTGCCGTCCTTCCATGTGACCACGATGTTTCCTGCTTTGAGCTCGCTCACATCCCCGTTGTTTCCCGTCATTGGCCTTTCAAGTGACGGTGATGCTTTGCTGCTGCTGTCATCTCTAAGCGGTAAAATGAGCCGCAGCTCCTCACTTTTCTGAGCCACATCAGCAGCTGCCTTGTACTTTGCAATCTTCTTTCTGCTCCTGAGGGAAAAGACAGAAACTATGTCAACCAACAGTCTATAAAATATCAATATTAGACAAGTGTTGCTATGAAAATGTCATTGCATACTTGCTGGCCATGGCTCCCATTCCCAGCAGCAGAAAACCAACAAGAAGGCAGACGAAGGCCAGTCCCAGCAGCACGAAGGTCCATATGGTTGCTGTAACAGGAAGAAGACTGCTAAACATACAGCTCATATAATATTAGTTTAGCACTTAACAATTAATGTTAGAAAACAACAGCAAGAGGCTGCCAGAGGCAATTACTGAATGTATCCTGGTTATGTGGCGCTCATCTTGTCCTTGTCTCAGAAACGTGCTACATGGAGCTCTGTGATAGAAGCCAGGATGACACCAGGTCAAACTCTACACTGAACAATATGTACAAAATCAGATATTCCCAATGTTAACATAGATGAGATGGACATTATGTAATTCAAAGAATTTCTAACAAGGTAATTTAACTTTTTTGTCGAAAAAATGTACTGGGCACAAATTATTGTTAAAGGAGATTAATTCTATATGTCTTCATACGTATGTATGTTAGGGTCGCTCCCTCTCTATGCTCTGGCCTTGTATGATTGCCTTTTCAGGTAAACTGCGGATGTGGAGACTCTCCGCTGATTAATCCAGGTGCTCCTCCAGCCAAGGACCTGATTGGTCCCACACAATCAAGAGAAGGAAGGCTTTGAGGAAGAGCATAAAGACTGGACCCAGACTGGCCTCGAGTTAATCGAGCACGCCACAAAACCCTTCCAGACTAACGTGGAGCTGTCCTGATGTTATTTTGTAGGAGGTACTAGTGAGATTCTTTAGTTGCAGGTATACGACACACTATTGTCCCACAGACACTTTAAAACACTAGGAACAGCTTGTGCTGTTTTTTTTTTAAAGTCTTTACTTTCATTAGTTTTGGTTTTAGATAAGTTGAAGACCAACTTTTTTAGAATCTCTTTTGGTTTTATTAGTTTCTTTGATTTGGAAACAGCTCTCTTAGCCCTGTTGCTCCTTTTGTTACCTTTGTTTTCTCATGTTCAACAAAAGAGCTCCTAATTTAAAATAAATAACATTGTAACCTGTTACTTCCTTTTCCCAGAATGAGCCGGGCTGTAACAAGGTAGAAAATGATTTTATTTGTTTATGAAACTGACAACACATAAAAATAACCTTTATTTAAATCACAGCATCCCAAAATGTTAATTGGCTGTTGAAGTGTTTTTGAAGAATATAGATATTCTTCTCTTTCTAGTGAAAATGAAATGGTGGTGACGTAGCGCTGTTTGTTTCTGTCTCATCTGATGTGTGGAGAAAGACCCAGATGTTCGCTTAGGGAAGTGTCTGTCTGCTGCTCTTCAACGGAGATGTGGACGTTAACCAGACAAGCATTTGCTAAATCAATCAGTTGGTCTTCATCCTTCATCTTTTCTCTTGTATAGTGAAAATATATATTTAAAAAAATGTTTCTGATGAAGCTTAAGTCTTACGTTTGAGTTTTTAATAAAGTGTGGAATGGGCACATTGTTGCTCCTTGTAGCCATTAGTTGAAAATAATATCCACCCCAACTGCAGTTCTTCCCAACCAAATACCTCAAGGGGCAGTAATGAGCCAATCGCAGCTCGACGCACCACAGTGAGACAAAAAGACACCACATCAGACAGATTGATGTAATCAGCTGCACTTTTAAGGACTTATTACCTCCACCAAGGAGCTCATGTTTTCTGTTTGCTTTGTTGTTCTGTTTCTCAGCAAAATAAAGGAAAAAAAACTGGCCCAATTTTGATGGAACTTTGTGGACGGAGCAGCAGCAGCACTTACGGTCCTCAGTGCGATAGTACCAGCGCAGGTATTCTCTCTGTTCATCCGTCATGGCCGCCGCATCACCTGTCTGCTCCTCTGCAGCCTCAAACTCTTCAAGATCATCAGATGCCCTCCTGGATCCTGGATGCATAGATCACAAGCCGTATGACAAATATTATACTAAAGCTAACTTTTATTATCATCAGTCTTATGCTAAGTGATGTCTCCGAAACATTTGGTTCAACCAAGACTGATTATTTGCATAATGTCAAACACATGTACTGTAAATGCAACAGTTTCTGTCAAAACAGCTTCAGTTTCATATTCTGTAAACAATTTCTTGCAATCTCATACTACAGTTAGTGAATTAGAACCTTTTACCAGTTCTTCTGGCTTTTGAAGCTTAAGTCAGTAAAACCAAATCACCCAATCATTTTCATCATTCCATACCATTCTTTAAGAATCGACACTGTTTTCAAATCATCAATGTCAGGCCAATGAGACGGCTACAAGTTTGCCCCTTTAAGCAAGCCAGTTAAGGCTGCATTCATTCCTACTGTTGGCCACCCGGGGGAAGAAGATCTAGCTGTAAACACAACACTACCTCTCACTCACTGCTTAGCATTGATTCCAGCTGTTATCAAATGCTTTAAAAAGACAACGTTCACTACCTGCTCAGCAGCAAACAGCAGACAGACAGTTAGAGACTAGCTGGTGAACATAGTGGAGCATTTAGCTGCTAAAGAGACAGATGTTTCCTCAGAAGTTGGTGGAGACCAAAACCAGAGCTAAAAGAGAGAGAACATTGGACCTACATTGATCAGGTGGACACAAACACAAAGACGATCTGTAATGTAAATGTGTAAATAAGCAGCTGTTTGCTTACAAGTTCAACATATCAACTTAAAAGGTTGACAACATATTAACTTATGTCGTCGTTGTGTTCCCTACGTGTTTCTGCTGCAAACAAGTGGACAAAAGAAATCAGTTATTGCAGGTTTAAGTAAAATGCTTCTCCCACCGTCGTCTGACTGCATGTGAATGCACAGATCTCTAACTCACGTCAGTCTAGAAACCTTTCATACAAATATGGAATATAAAAATCAGAAGTGCCTGCCAGACACAGACATCTCTGTTCCTTTACTCCTCACTGACTTACTGAGCTTTTCCTGGCAGATGTCCCCTTCATCCAGAGATTTCCACTTTGAGAGTTTGCTGTCATGGGTGAGAACCAGATGCCAGCCATCTATTGACAGCAGCATAGAGGTGTTCCTGTTGATCAGTCTGCCCCTGTCACAGTCCCACAACAACCCCGTCACATCTACCTCCGACCCCCGGCAGGACCGAGCCTGAACAGGCTCTCTCTGCAGGGCTGACAAACATCTGGATGACTCAACACACATCAGCATGTCCTGATCAATCCAGATCCACTGCTGAGACTCTGAGTCCAGGTTGCAGTTCTTCAGCAGGACTTCACCTGTAGCTGCAGATTCCTCCAGACACAGGCTGCTCTGGGTGTTGTGGATCATGAATGCCCTCGCCCCTGCAGATGTTGAGAGAGTGACAGGTTTAGATTCATTGTTGTTAGTGTATAAATCAGTTCTGAATGATGCACAGACTTACCTAACAGGAGAGGAAACAATAAGATCCAGGCACCAACCATATCTGAAGAGGATAAAGCATTGTTTTTAAAAATCACTGAAATGTCAAGCTTTCCATTCAAAGCTACCTGAGGAACGGGGCTCATTTCTACGAGGTGACATGATGGCAGTGAATCGTTTTCGTATTTAGCTTCAAAACAGACTCAAGTATTGTTCAATGAGATTCTAGATTGGCTGAATTTGAATGTGAATTATTACGACTCTATTGTTGGAGATCTCTAAATAATGCATGGTGATCTGTTGCACAGCGTTTTCTTTGCTATGGGCTGACAATCATTGTAGCGTAATGCTACAATGACCACAGAGCAGTTTCATATCATAATACATCCGCTACCATGCAAGAGCATTGAAGGCCCAAGGTTGGGAGAGTTACTTTAATTAATTACCTGTTAAAAAATGTATTCAGTAAACTTATCCAAGTATCTCTATATAAAAGTAATATAATCTGATTACTTTCCATTACATATAGAATACTAAATATTCAAATAAATAGAAAAGGAAATGGTTTTGTATGTGTGGGACGGCAGGTAACAGAAGGTCTAGCATTAGGACCCAGGCAGAGGGTCAGAGTCTATAGAGCGGGGAGAGAGCAGCTGCCAGCCTCTGGTGACTGATTTAGGCTCTTTTTAATAAATATCTTTAAACGCATGATTTCACTGGTGAAAGTGTAGGACCATGATATGTTCATTTTAGTAGTATTAAATTAAAGCTTTGTGAGATAATTGTTAAAAACGTGTTATTTGTTAGATTCTTCATGTTTGATGAGGGACTAAAACTGGAGTGCTTGCTTTGGACCAGTTTACGCAGAACAGAGAGGTTTTTAGTCCCCTTAAAACAATATCAACATGGTTCTTTATAAATAGATCCAGTCACATGCATGTCTTCAACTGGGGGAGGGGACTGTGTTCCAGTCTGGCAAGGTAGATTATTTACTTCTACATTGCCACATAAAACATTATTTTGTAAAGTTTCTTTTTGTGTTTAAATGTTTTAGTTTTTAAACACATTCTAGAGTCAAACACTGTTTTCCCAGACTTATTAGATTGTAGTGTGCCTTTTAACTAATCAATTGAATGGACCATTTTTACCAAATGTATGTTAATCTGAGTGTCTTTTTTTCTGCATCTGTAACGGAATACGGGAACTTGTTTTTGTACCTAATTGCGCAATGCTTTCCCATGTAATCCATTACTCCCCAAGCCTGAGCTCACCACATCACACCAGAACATACCATAGACATACACTGCACACCGTGAGAGGGAAACAATAAGAAACCACAAATGAAACATTATTTATCTGCTGTGAAATCACATGACCCCACAAAGGTTAACATGCTGTGACTGAAACCTCAACCATCTCCTGTAACAGTGCAGCTTCACAAACAGTAAAACACCACATACAGAGTCAATCATCGAACCCATTGCTGTGCTGTTTGTATATGAATGTGTTATGTTCTACAATGAATTTAGAACTACATAGTTAGTCATTTGAATGTGTACTCACTTCTCTGATGTTCTGTCTGGAGCTGAGATGAGAAGAAGAGAACCCCTGACGGCCTAAAAAAAGGCTTTCCAAAGTTCATGGGGAGGAGCCTGAAACACTGAATGTGACAAACTGCCATCATAAACACGGAGATTATACTGGACATAAAATGTAGTTATTTATTAATGAGGAACGTGTCTGACAGGAAGCAAAGATGTGAAGTGGTCTCAGGTAGAACTTAGGCCTTTCTGTCCTGTGAGTTGATATGTATTTGTACCACCTTCACGTGATATCAAAGAGACACTAACTTTCACAAAGGAACTGTGCAGCATTTCAAACAAAGTTCAGACTGTTCAGTGCCAGGTCTTTGACCCTGCTACTTGGTTACTGTTTAGACAGCTTTGCAGTAACCTTGTCTTTTCTGTTTGTGAGCTTCAGTGACTCATCGGTCACACACACTCACAGCGCTGTAACATTTGGTTGTTAAAGAGTTTTACTTTTATAGCAGAGGTGTGGGGGGTAAATGACCTCTGTGTCACTGAAGGAATGGGGAGGACGTGTTTCTGTCTGAAGTTTGAGTCTGTTGGATCTGGTACGTTCACTCATGTACTGTATGAAAGGGTTCAATTACAAGTACTTCTCATGCCACTTTCTACTTCAACTCCACCACATTTATCTGACACCTTTTAATAATAACTTATGTATATAGCACCTTTAGTAACAGGTTACTTCTAAATTCATATTTTCACACACAAAAAGTATAATTTAACAATGTCAGATTAGGGATGCTAACTGATGTCATGGGTCTACTTGTGTTGTTGCAAATGTATTGTGATGCTTGTGAGTTTGTTCTTCGATAGCTGATGCTGCTTAAACAGTTAAGACTTCCTGTGTTCATGTCACATTGAATGAAGATGTGCAAATCCGTTCACTTAAACGTCAGCTTAGTCCATTATCCAATTTGAATAAAGAAAATTGAGTAAAGGAAGTGAAGAGCCTGAAACAAAGACGGCTTGCCTTCAAAGTAAAAGCTGTGACGTATTGGCTTGTTTCCTTCAGCGATCAATTTAAGGAGAGCTAATTAAATAAATAAACAAATAATGAACAGAATTTACAACTGTTATAAACTCATATTTCTGCCACTCTCCCACAACTGATCGTGAATAAATTCGCTAATGGGCGCAAACACTGGAATAATTAATGATACATTATATTATGAATTTATTTAGTTAAGGCTTCTTAAGCGGTGAGGGTGGATGATACAGGCTCTTGTGTTGGGACATGTGATGAGTCTGACTGAAGTTGATTTACCTTGAACTTTGACTTTATTGCTTGCTCTGCTGTCATAACAGTAATGCCTAAACTATGCGATGTGAAATCCTTCAACTTTATTAAGTGTTCGCACTTTTAAATATTCTACATGAAATCAAATAAATGGATCAAATGCTTTAGGTGGATTATCCTCCGGCCTGTATAGAACAGAATGAATCCAGTGCTACGTATAAATGACTGACGCTTACCACCGCATAAGAAACATAGAGATATACTTAACCCTTTAATAGCCTTTAGTCAGTCTTCTACAATGTGCTCATAGGTATTCTTTTCACAACACAAGTTTGAGTTTGCTCATTAATAATAGTAAAAACACATACAAAATATTTTCTTTTATTAAATTACAGACTTTTTATACCTGTACCTGCTGCCCGTTGGCATTATGCTAACATGGACCAACCAATCAGATCCTTCCCTTCGCTAAAACAGTATTTCAAACTCATTTATCATTTATTAAGAAGTACTAATCGTTATTATTGCTGCTTCCTTGTTAAATGACATTTAACTGATTCAGTGTCACATCAGCTGGTTCTATGACCTCAGTATTTCTCCCGAAATTCATGAGTCAAAGCTTGTGAAGTTCCATTTTATGTAGTCATTTAAAATGATCAATACACTGTAGTTAATAAACAGATCAGAGTCCAGTTCTGTGTTTCTTTAAACAACTCTTAATGAACAATGAATTGCTCCTGAACAAACTCACATTTTCATATCATGAATTTGTGGTGGATTCAGGTCTTTTAAGAAGAGGTACCTATACCACACTGTAAAAAAAACTGGTACACGTAAAAGTCCTGCTTTGGAAATGTAAACAACAACCCCCCCCCCCCCCCCGCCAAATAAATAATCTCTGACTGCTCAAGGCCTCCCACAGTCTCAATGACCTCCGACAGGCCGGCCGAAGCAACAGTCCAGTCCTTGATAATTGGAGTGCTGCACTTCGGGCACACAGTGCTTCCTTTGGTCCGGTCCAGCGGTTCTGGAGAAAGCTGCCAGCATTCAGACCTGCCAACCTGTAACTAACACGTTTTTTCCCAGCTTGCATGCATTTTGACATCAAAGTGTGCTGGTATGACTTGTTTGAATGCAGGAATTTGACTGTACTTTTATTTGTAACAGAGTATTTTTACACTCATTCTGTGTTGATATTGATGGTCCTTGTAGACAAAAGTGGTAGAGTTCCCGGAGAGTTCCCGAGCACCAGAGTACCTTTAGAAAAGGCAGCAAAGCCAGTTGTGGGTCTGTCTGCTGTGGGCTTTTTGCTGCTGGAGGACCTGCTGGAGTCTGAACTGAAGGAGTTCTGGTGAAGCTGCATGATTTCATCTGATTTTGTGAAGAATCCGACCAGATGGCAGCAATGACAGGCGTGAAGAATAACTACAGAAATAGCCAATTTTCTAACTGATGGTCTCGTTTACTTATGAAGTAATATAGAGGCGGCAGTATTAAATTGAGACCAGTTAAAAGTAACTTGAAATAAAAGATCCTACAGCTTCTTCCACCACTATGCTCTTGTAAACAATTTAACCATAAACACATTGGTTGTTTAGATATGAATGGTGAAGATATGGCCAAGAAGTCACTCTCAAAGCATGGTAAACGTGACAGGGTCGACATCGCCGCAGACCCCTAAAGCCCTGGGAGCCCCATCCCTCCATGCAGAGAGACCCGGGAAGCAGCGAGGTCTGGGTAAAGGGTGACGGCCACAGTGGTTGCCATCTGTGGCCGCACTGCTAGAGGCTGCCAAATCCTACGCAGTGCACCTTTAAAGTACCAAAAGTAAGCATATTCAATTTTCAGAGAGTTAAATTATATCATTGGATCATATTTCTTAATGCATTAATGCTCATTAATCACTTTAAAGTTTCAGCTCTTAAAGGTGGAGCTAACTACTTTATATACTTAATGATTATATACTACTTAACAATACATGGTTGTTTATCAGTGTATTTATATTTTGTATTACAAATGTAAATCAGCAAATTAGCTAGTAACTAATATTGTCGTCTGAATGTAGTGAAGTAAAAACTATTTCCCTCTGAGATGCAGTTTAGTAGAAGTATAAAGTTACATAACACATCTCATGTCCTGTTTTATTTTGGCATTTACCTGTTCCTGTCCTTTTCAGAGTCCCACCTTGATTGGCTTCGCCTGCTCCAGATTACCCTTCACTCCTTGTGTATTTATTCTGTGTGCTCCCCTTTGTTCCAGTTTGTCTTTCCCCTCCTAGTTAGCGCTCCAGCATGTCTGTTCTCTGTCCCAGTGTTAGTCTCTCGTGTTTGTCCTGTTTTGGGTTTTTTCGACTTTGCCTCAGCCGAGTGATTTTGGACTTTTGCCCATCCAGACTGATCACATGTGTAACAAACCTTACTTAGGTAAAGTGTTTTCATTAACTACTGACCTGCCTCCTCCTCAGTCTGTTTTTGAGTCCTTTACGTGTTGGTTCAGTACTAATACTCAAGTGAATCACAAGCCCCAAAGTGCTTGTGTGGCCTAAATGCAAAGTTTCATTCCACTGCTGCTGAAACACAAAGTCGTTTACAAGAGTACACACTTATCCATAGATCCAGCCTCTTAATTTCACCCTCAGAGTGACAAGATTGATGCATATATCTTAGAATTGTACAACATTTTCTCCCAGGGGAGCATGTTAATGTCCACCCACCACAGCCTCACAAAATGCTGAAACTGATGAATGATGTATAAATTACGTACAGTAATTCATTGTGCTGACCGCAATGATTCACGTCTCCAAAGTGGTACTCAAATTTGTCCAGAGTTGGAAGGTCTGATGCAGCCACACTGTTCTGAACAGGCAGGTTTTAATTAAATGGGCACTGCACTAGTAGTGAAGATGATCAATAGTTTGTTGTTTAAAATAAGTGATGGCCAACAGTAAAATCCTGCTTATCCTGAGAAATAAAAATATGATACAATATATGTATATTGGTAAGGTTGGGTACTGTTAATATTTGGAACCTGTATCGTGTAATCAACGGTACCTTTTTTCAGTACAAACATGTAATTTTAGTTGTAAAAAATAAGTTCAAATTTCTCAATTTCAACATTGTTAGTTATTTCGAACATGTTAGTGATTTAGAACATTTACAGACCATGTAAAACCTCCGGGTCCGTCACATGACGCCATGGAGCCTTACACTGGGAAAGAGATGTCTCCTGTGTTTGTTGTTATTCAAGCTTTACTTGCTGTGTTAACATAGCCGGGCCGCCCACGCATGCTTTCAGTGCACACTGGTTATCTCATGGCGCCGTCCAGACTGACAGCGTCTTTGCGTAAGCATACTCGGAAACTTTTTCAAGGAATGAACAGGATCCAGAAATCCTAGCGTTTCTGTGCAGCAGTCGATGGAATCAAACAAGGCTTCAGCCGTTATGACTCCCTCTGGAAGTTGTGCTCAGACAAAGAACTTATATTGATAAGTGAAAGCATAGAAATAGAATTGGAGTAGAATGGACAGTCTCATTTATATCAAAGCAATTTTATGTGTACCGTTGCCATTGCAACCATTGTAATGGGCAATTTTTCGTATAAACCGACTTATCGCAAGTCACAGACTCAATGAGGTGAGGTCTTGCAGTATAACGAAAATGAGCAGGGGAGTAGTAATGTTTTAAAGCCTAGAGAGACAGAGTATTTGAGTATTTCTGCCAGAAAGGCATCTCTGTATTACTCTGTATGGCATTGCCCTGGCATCCAGCACCACCATAAATAATCTCTATCTTTGATCAGGATATGTCCTTTCACTCTCACATGAACAAACTTCATTGACTGCCTTTTTTCACCAATTTAACTTGCAAAACTCAGTCACATGTTGTCTCAAAACGAGGTAGAAAAATGATTTCATGCATTTGTTACTTCAAGACTAGATTACTGCAATTATTTATCAGGCTGCTCTAATAGGTCTCTTAATCCACTGGATCCAGAATGGCGTAGCACGCAGCAGAAAAGAGATCATATTACTCCTGTATTAGCTTCTCTGCACTGACTCCCTGTACAATATAGAATATAATTTAAAATCCTTCTGCTCACCTACAAAGCCCTCATTGGTCAGCACCATCATATCTTAAAGAGCTTATAGAACCATATTATCATAGAGCTGCGCTCCCTGAATTCAGGGTTACTTGTGGTTCCTAGAGTCTTAAAAAGTAGGATGGGATCCAGAGCCTTCAGTTATCAAGCTCCTCTTCTGTGGAACCAGCTTCCAGTTTCAGACACACTCACCTCATTTAAGTCTAGGCTTAAGACTTCACTTGTTGATAACACCTTTAGTTGGGGCTGGCTCAGGTTTATAGTTAGGGCTGGTTCAGGTTTATAGTTAGGGCTGGTTCAGGTTTATAGTTAGGGCTGGTTCAGGTTTATAGTTAGGGCTGGTTCAGGTTTATAGTTAGGGCTGGCTCAGGTTTAAAGTTAGGGCTGGATCAGGTCTATAGTTAGGTCTGGTTCAGGTTTATAGTTAGGGCTGGTTCAGGTTTATAGTTAGGGCTGGTTCAGGTTTATAGTTAGGGCTGGCTCAGGTTTAAAGTTAGGGCTGGCTCAGGTTTATAGTTTGGGCTGGCTCAGGGTGATAGTTAGGGCTGGTTCAGGTTTATAGTTAGGGCTGGATCAGGTTTATAGTTAGGGCTGGCTCAGGTTTATAGTTAGGGCTGGCTCAGGTTTATAGTTAGGGCTGGCTCAGGTTTATAGTTTGGGCTGGCTCAGGTCTATAGCTAGGGCTGGCTCAGGTTTATAGTTTGGGCTGGCTCAGGTTTATAGTTAGGGCTGGCTCAGGTTTATAGTTTGGGCTGGCTCAGGTTTATAGTTTGGGCTGGCTCAGGGTGATAGTTAGGGCTGGCTCAGGTTTATAGTTAGGGCTGGCTCAGGGTGATAGTTAGGGCTGGTTCAGGTTTATAGTTAGGGCTGGCTCAGGTTTATAGTTTGGGCTGGCTCAGGGTGATAGTTAGGGCTGGTTCAGGTTTATAGTTAGGGCTGGCTCAGGTTTATAGTTAGGGCTGGCTCAGGTTTATAGTTAGGGCTGGCTCAGGTTTATAGTTAGGGCTGGCTCAGGTTTATAGTTTGGGCTGGATCAGGGTGATAGTTAGGGCTGGTTCAGGTTTATAGTTAGGGCTGGCTCAGGTTTATAGTTAGGGCTGGCTCAGGTTTATAGTTAGGGCTGGCTCAGGTTTATAGTTAGGGCTGGCTCAGGGTGATAGTTAGGGCTGGTTCAGGTTTATAGTTAGGGCTGGTTCAGGTTTATAGTTAGGGCTGGCTCAGGTTTATAGTTTGGGCTGGCTCAGGGTGATAGTTAGGGCTGGCTCAGGTTTATAGTTTGGGCTGGCTCAGGGTGATAGTTAGGGCTGGTTCAGGTTTATAGTTAGGGCTGGTTCAGGTTTATAGTTAGGGCTGGCTCAGGTTTATAGTTAGGGCTGGCTCAGGTTTATAGTTAGGGCTGGCTCAGGTTTATAGTTAGGGCTGGCTCAGGTTTATAGTTAGGGCTGGATCAGGGTGATAGTTAGGGCTGGTTCAGGTTTATAGTTAGGGCTGGCTCAGGTTTATAGTTAGGGCTGGCTCAGGTTTATAGTTTGGGCTGGCTCAGGGTGATAGTTAGGGCTGGTTCAGGTTTATAGTTAGGGCTGGCTCAGGTTTATAGTTAGGGCTGGCTCAGGTTTATAGTTAGGGCTGGCTCAGGTTTATAGTTAGGGCTGGCTCAGGCTTGCCTTGGACCAGCCCCTATATACGTATGCTGCTATAGGCCTAGACTGCTGGGGGACTTCTTAGACTGAGCTCCTCTTTCCTCTTCTCTCTCTTCTGTATGAATTCATGTCTCATTAATGCACATTACTGACTTTGCTTCTTCCCCGGAGTCTATCTGCTTTCTCTCCTCACAGGTTTCCGTGGATGATGGTTATATCTGGACCCTGGTCCTGCCTCCTGCCGTGGCCCTGCTTACACCCACTGCTACTATTATTATTAGTCACATTTCTATTACTATTACCATTAATGCTTTTATCATCATCATTATTATATCTACTGCTGCTTTTATTATTATTAGTGATCATTTTTCTATTATTATTCTGCTATTACTGGCGCAACATTGCTTATGTCATATTTGTCATATATGATATGAATTGACTATATTTAAATTCTCTCTATATTAATGCTTTCCAAATTACATCTATTGCGCTTCTGTCCATCCTGGGAGAGGGATCCCTCCTCTGTTGCTCTCCCTAAGGTTTCTTCCTTTTTTCCCCCGTTCAAGGCTTTTTGTGGGGAATTTTTCCTCTTCTGGTGTGAGGGTCCTTCTTGTATGCTGTACAGATTGTAAAGCCCTCTGAGGCCAATTTGTGATTTGGGGCTGTAAAAATACATTGAATTGGAAAGGAATTTGTGAAGAGACCTGAAATGATGTAACTGAAATCATTGACCCAGGATATGACATTTATTTTTTAAATGGTCTGACTAAACAAATTATTTCCCTGAACAAAACACTGTCAAACATTTGAGACAAATAAATTAATACTGCTTAACAAAACACATAACTAAATACATACGGATTATTGTTTTATGAACAATTTCTCAAATAAATCTAAAAATCTGTTGGTGTTAGCTTGTGCAGCCTGGAAACATTCTTCTTCCTCTCTCACTTCTCAGTTGGAAAGACCATCATCGCCCCTTAGTGGCGCTTTGTTTGTAGGGTGGGGGACGGGCAGCGGCGGATGGCTCATGATCTTGCTTCTATTTGTGCCGGGCGGAATCGTCTTCTTCCTCACAAGTTGCTGGCCCAGCTCCAGAGGATGATAAGCCACTACCACTGGGGGCCATGTCAGATGCCAGATCATACTTAACTCTGTAACTGTTATTCAAAGTCTTTATGTTTATTCTCACATATACCATTTGATTCATGACAGTCTCACATGCAAAGTGAGGGGAAGAGCCTGAGCGTAGTGACTTACAATAAGCGACATACGTAATAATTACAGTACACACTTAGTAGGTATTGTATGGACAATGGTGAAAGCGCAACATTGCATTGTTTATCATACAATGCAGACACAGCATATGGTCAAAACAGATAACTGTTTACTGGTAACTCACCCCCAGGCCTTCATGGCTGTATGCCTCTTTCCTGTGAAGGGGTGGTTCATTTCAGATCTGTGTTTTTAAAGTTGTTTTGTGTCTTTGTCTGTCCCTGTTAAATGAGAAACATTTCATACATGTCAGTACACTTCCTCACATTATTTCACTTGCATGACATACAGAACAATTAATAGGCAAATGTATGATTTACCCTATTTCAGTGACATGGTTCTTGAAATGATCAGCTGACTCTTTCTTACTGTCTTGACGTGACATGTAATGAACAAACATGTTTTCTAACCGAGGTCTGATAAATAACTGATGCTGTTATGATAGAATTTAACGGGTGTGGATGAAATAACCGTAAACAAATGTTGCATTAACGTCACGTTATTTTTCCAAGCATAAATTACATCAAATAACGGGCACTTAAACTTGTGCTGTTTCTCTCCCATCTCTTTCATATTTGCTAAATGTCTATAGGAGGCGGTGGAGTACGTCGGCTCTTTATGCTGAACGACTTCCGTAAAGGCTGCTCTTGTGTATACATTTGGGAAGGCCTTCAAGATGGCGGACCAGAAAGACCTCCGGTTCAAGCAAGGATTGAGGAGCAAGGAAATGTCAAATAGAAGACTTGGGAAGTACCCATTCCGTTCCTACTTCCGCATTCCCTTCTGCCTTCCAGTTTAGTTCATACAACAACCGCTGCTCAAAAACTGGCCCCATGGCAACGTTTCACCAGTCCCAATGTTCCTTTACCCCATTTTCTGCCACTTCTAATGCACCACTTTTGCCAAAATTCACCCTCATCCTCTTATAAC
This sequence comes from Anarhichas minor, assembly GCF_050575085.1. Taxonomy (NCBI): domain Eukaryota; kingdom Metazoa; phylum Chordata; class Actinopteri; order Perciformes; family Anarhichadidae; genus Anarhichas; species Anarhichas minor. The sequence continues at coordinate 2,049,108 of NW_027466459.1, read as the reverse complement.
TAACCTCACTGGCTTTGCCACCACCACCACTCCTCTTCCTCCACCCAGAATACTCACTGGAAACTGTCACTAAAACAGTCCATCCGACCCCTACACCTCCCTCTCAACATGATTCAACACACATTTATTATATTTTATGAATAAAGGTGAAAAACTATAGCTGCTGTTGGTGTCATTATGTTTACATGGGTAGTTTGTCTAATGTACAGTATTAAAATCATGCATTATTAATATAAAGCTGATTCCAAAACAGACTGGCTGCTTCTTTTACTATCCCATCATATCAGCTGACAATAAATCAACCACTGCACTTGGAACCCCAATGTTAGAAAAAGAAACACAGCAAACGTGCCCTCTTAAATGGTAAATAAAACATGAAGTGCCCTCTATGGTGCCCTTCCAGTGGAGAAAACATGAGGAGGTGCCTTTTGGGATGATCCTACAGTGGAGAAAACCCAGTGCTATATAGGCTGCCCTACATGCTAGAAAATGTTCCACGCGCTGGTGCCCTTTTTTTAAAAATCAGACAGCCTTAGTCCGCCACTGAAATTAATAGACATTCTCATCAAACAGATGTTGCCATCTCCTACAAAACACATAACGGATCTGAACATCCTCAATAACTACGGACCTCAATCAGTTACTGGGTCATGGCCCGGAGGATCAAAGTGGGGAGGTAGCAGAATGTAAAGCAGTCACTGAATGTTTAAACTGGTAAATAAGGTGGCAACTAACTTCTTTGTGTGTTTGTGTTCACTTACAGTGTTTCAGTGATAAATTGCTGTTTCAAATAGTCTCAGACATCGTGCAGGCACATAATGTGGGTTGTAAATCAGGTGTCATATAACGTTACCATATGGATTCATATACATTTCTATGCATTTTACTGTATGGTAAGTATTTGCATTGAATGCTGCATCTTCACCTCCTTTGTTTAATCAAAAGACATTGGATGAACAGGAGGCCTGTGGAACTAATATTCCGTTTCAGTGCATTTTTTTATTCTGCCAGAATACATAAATAGGTTCCTCAGTACTAACCACAAGGTTTTTTTTTAATGCCAATGTCAAACCAAGTAGGAGCAATTATTTGTTTGGGTGCATGGAGGCCTCTTGTGCAGAACTTTTTCTCTGCTCTCCAGCTGTCTCTGAGACTCTCCTGGGATCTAAGACACACACACAGACACAACACACACACATGCTACCCACAGTCTTGAACTAAAGCACAACTGTCCAGTTTTTATGTTTGGGATTGGCTGACTGATCAGTGAATACTGCCTGTGACTGCTGTGACTAGTATCTAGAACAGACTCTATGAAACATGAAAGTAGTCTTACGTAGGTTTCTAAAGAGCCAAGATGAAACTTAAAGTGTGTACCATCTTGGGAGTGACAACAAAGCTTAACTCCCAACTAATCCTGGGTAAAGAGGGGCAGCACGGATGGAGCTGAGGCGTGCAGAATGAAGCCTGGTTGGAGCCTAGCAAGCTAGGCTGTTAGACGGCTAACGTTAACCATGTGGTTGTGTTGCCCCTGGTTGCTTGTTGGTACCTGTGTCAAAATATAAATGAAAAACTGGAGCACATGACTTCTTCATTCATTCAATCAATCAATTTATTTATCACATAAAATCATACTCCAGTGAAATAGAATCCCATCACCTCCTTCAATGTCAAAGTCCTGTGTTCTTTCAGATCGTGTATAGAAAGAGTCGCTGTTCAATGATGCCGTCCAGTATTCCAGGATTTAGCAAAGTTTCGAGAACCTTACAGTTACTGATATCCTGGTGGAAACTGATGCTGGCTGGATGGAATCATCCAGCGGCAGCCTATCATCGAACACCAGCAGGATGCCCGGCAAACAAAGAAAAGGTATACGAAAGAAAGAGCCGAGAGGTTAAGTTAAGTGAAATTAGTTGAGGTGAAACCTAGAAGACAGCTAGTGGCTGTGATGGCACCCACCTGTCAATCAAAGCAGCCACACCCTTAACTTAACTTAAAATTTCGCCCCCCTTACAGTTGTCATGAACAGGGATATTAGCTAAAGAGACCAACATTTTGTTTTGTACTAGTCCTTAAACATGTTGATTTCTGCTGTAAAGTTGGGCATCTTAACATCTTAACATTGGGGTCTATGGAGATTAACTCCCATTTGGAGTCAGCTTTAAGTGGCCATTTGATGAACTGCAGTTGTTGGCATTTCAGTGTTTTTTTCATCCTCGGAGGTTGCCGCTTGGCCTCTAGTATTGTTTCCAAGCACAATGAGTTGACCGTATAATTTGTGTAGGAGCTGCTGGTGACAGATGAAAAATGTCATCCATGAAAATATGGCTTTAGGGCCAAAAGGAAACGGGCTTAAGCTGTAAACAACCTTTTATCATGTGCAATTAACAAGCAGCTATAATAAATCACAAATGCCTTGTGTGTCAGATATATTAATGACTCTCTCTCTTATTGGATAAATTAATTATTTACAATGCACAGGCAGAGAATCAAATCCCACAGGAAGAAATGTGGGATCAGAGCTGCAGAGAGTCGAATGGAAAGCTCTCGACAAATTATGTCTTTAGGTTGGGGATGTGTTCAAATGTACATTGCAGAGCAGTAATAATTCTATTTCATGTATTCATAAAACACCATTATCAATGTTGCGTACACTATGGACTATCAAAGAATCACCTCTCTGGGTTATGAATGTGCTGCGCAACCTTTTTTTTTAACAATAGTTGTCCAACTCTGACAAACTACCTTTTAAATATTTTATTTGTGGTGGTGGAGGTTATAAAGTGGATCATGTGCATGTGCAATGAGAAGCTCCAGTAATGTTGGCGCACACAAAAAAAAAGCTTCTCCCTTTAAAGCTTAATTTATTGTGCTGTAACTAGAAAGGTGCATTCAGTAGAGTGCAGATCTCTGGTGTGTCTGCAATGACCACTGCTGTATTGTGTGTTTAAATGAATACGACCTACATCAGGGCACATGATTCACGGGCCCTCCAGTATATATATCCATTCAGTGTTTTTTTACTGAGAGCCTTTTTTCTATTGTTCCCAATGAGGAGAGAGCGTATGCGGCCGTCTAGAGAGAAGCGCTGCACCCATACACTGTGTATAAGAAGTGGACGTAGTCATCGTTACGTCATCCATTTGTTTGTGGACTGCAGATCTGAAGCCTTGAGTTCAGCATTTTGGCCATCGCCATCTTTTTGCAACCAGTGAACGGAGGGGACGGTATTTGAACTGCAAAAGAGTAATAGAAAAGCCGTAATCGGCTCCGATAGCGGTCGCTATCTGTCAATCACCGTGTAGCCCCGCCCTAAAGCATCCCCTGCTTTATGGTCTGTTTGACTCTAAATGGACCATCATTTACTAAATGAACATCATGCTGTATTGAAGAAGACTTGCAACTACATACTACCGGACTTGTTTTTGCAACCAGAGGTTGCCCCCTGGTCGCACCCAGCATCTTTTTTTGACAGCAATGGCTTCTAGTGGCATTGTTGCTTCTAACCCTTCTGATGTCCTGGGCACCAAGGAAATGCTCTGCTTGCACTGCACACTGCAGTCACAGACAAATCTTTCCACCTCATGAAGTTGTGGAGCATACTGGTTGCTTGCACAATTCTCTCTGCAACCTCTGAAGAGACACAAAGCACCCCCCGATACAGCCTCCACTGTCAAGATACCAAAAGAGCACTCAAGCATTCTCCATGCATGCAAAAGCATGCAGCTGAAGGCCTGCTTCATTCCCTTTGTTTGCCCAGTGCAGGGCCTCAGTCTCTTCTGAGGGGGAATGCCTCATCTGCCATAAAGAAATGGGGGATAGCAGAGACAGTCAGCATTCCCCCACCACTGTTTCTTCCATATAATCCCAAGTTGACCATCCAGAAGCGGTAGTGGGCATCCTCTGAGGCAAGGAAAACAAAGGTGAAGGTTTCCTAGCTAGGTCTTGGGTTATAACATGCTTCCAATCAATTGCACCTAAGCATTTTGGAAAGGCCTCGAGGGTATTCAAATCTTTATCAATCCTCCATGTAGTCCTCCAGAAGGCAACTCCATATTGCCTCACACACATCCTTGACTATACGAGTCACTGTGTAGTGCCCCACGCAATTATATTGTTCAGTAGGAGTCCCCAGTTGCAAGGAACATGTGATGTGAGAAATGTTTCAGCACTAATCATCTCAAAATAAAAATTGTAATCAGCTGATGGATTCTCTCTTCAAGGGTTTGGTGCAAAATTGCATTCATAACAGAAAAAAAAAAATCATTTAATTTACTTCTCAGTAAATTGGATAAACCCCTTCAATATACAAAGAGAATAGCTTAGGTGGATGAATGGATGTATGGAAATTCTAATTGATCCCAAACTGGGATCAATTGGTAAAACATGCAAATTAAATAGAAACAAACAGCTTTCAGATAAAAAACATGCAACACACACAAAGGCACTTTAGACCCTTTCACACATTCCACATGATAGCTTTATAAGGTGGTAATCAGTGTTGTTTTTATAGCTAGTTCTACTCCAAAACAGCTCTGACTACTTCTTGGCCAAAAAATAGTCAGCCAGGTTAGCTGTTTCCAGTCTTCATACTAAGCTAAGCTAATCTAACTTGCTGGCTCTAGATACATATTTACCGTACAAATGTCATATTAATCTCCTTATCTAACACTCTGAAAGAACGTGATCAAGCCAATTTCTGAAAATGTTTAAACATTTTTTGAAGAGAAACTTAATCTTTACCCAGAAGGCTTCAAAGGTTGGTTAAGTTGGTGCAGTTTTATGCTCATCCACACTACTACGTTTCCGTTTTTACATTTCCGACTAGCGTCCACACTACTTAGAGCACCTAAAACGAAGGAATTTGCAAACACTAGCGACGCTCTGTAAGTTTGAAAACTATGGGGTTATGTGGTAGTGTGGACAGGCCCAGAACCGGAGACCTTTGAAAAAGATGACGTATGTACCAGTGTTTGCTACTTGATTGGGTCTTAGCACAGTCACATCGCCGGAAGAAAACAAACAACAGCCTTGATTATAGATCAGCTACCAGGTTAATTTCAACATGGATAACAGATTACAGGTGTTCCTGACCTTGTTGTCTATACTAACAGCTGTTGTGTAGCTACATTCTGCATTACTACAGCCTACAGGCAGACAAAGAAGCTGTTATTGGAGCGATTAACGCTGGCGTGTCAAGCGTCGTTATCAGCCCTACGAAGCAGATGTTTGAAATCACGGTTTGCGGCTTTGAGGAGGGTTATGGACACAAAATAGAGGACTTTCCTTTTCTTATCAATGCTTATTTTGTTCTGCCCAGCTATTGTGAAGTCCAAACAGAAACTGTAAATGAACAAAAGCATAAATGCTCTCCAGTGCGACTGGGACTTCAGACGTCCACTCTGTCGCGCTGATAACGCCGCTGGACACGCTGCTCGCTAATTGCTCCAATAACAGCTGCTTCCTCTGCAAAAATGCAGACTTTAACTGCACAACAGCTGCTAGTAAAGACAACAAGATCAGCAACACCTGTAATCAGTTGTCCATGTTGAATTAACCTGGTAGTCGATCGATAATCAAGGCTGTTTGTGATTTTCTGGGAAAGGGTCACGTGATAGGGGCGTGACGAAACAGGGAAGAACACTTCGTGACTGCTAAGAACCAATCAAGTGGCGAATACGGGTATCTACGTCATCATTTCCAAACTTATGCGTTTACGACCATCCATACTAGTCGGTAACCCCGGAGTTTTCAAACTTATCTGTCCTCGGGAGCGTTTTCAAACTTATCCGTTTTCGGTGCTCTGAAACTCCGGCCTAGTGTGGACGCTCAGTGTAAACATATTTGTTTTCAAATGGAAACGTAGTAGTGTGAACATGGCCTTAGTCGCAGAGTGCAAGTTGTTAAAAATTGTCCAGCTATGAGCAACTAGTGATAAGAAATGTAAACAAACAACCTGTACTCCCAGCTACTTGTTCACTGCAGAGGTCACACCTGTGGCGATGCATGTGCACGTGTTTAATGGACGAGGCTCGCATTACTCTATATATGTCCTACTGCAGAAATATGTATATTTATAGAATAGGGTCACATTTAGTTTTTAAAAGGCTCTGTAATTTCACTACAAATAGTGCAACTGCAGACTCCTTTCAGTAGTATTATTAACAACCTCATAGTGTTTTTCATAGTTTAGAGAAAACAGACGGTAAATATAAAACAACTGTGTGATGTAGGAAAACCTAGAAGTAGAAGCATTTTTATTTTTCATATGGGGATTTAGTCAAAAATTTCTTTATGCCTAATATTTAAAGACAGTATAATGAGGATACATATTTAGTTCGAATTAACCACTGGACAAGTAGTAGTAGTTATTCTTGTGTATCGTATTAATACACTGGTTCTACTTTCTTGCTATTTGCAGCAGTGGTGGGCCGTCAAGGCCAGCAAAGCCTTCTCTGCTGGCCTAAACAGAATCAAACTTATAGCTATTTTATAATTTAATAATTTTTCATAAATACACTACATGTATTATTTTTTTCCCCATTATCTTATTTTCTCATTGCACAGCTCCTGTCTTCCTCTGTTGCTCTGCTTCCAGCCTGCAGCGCTGCTTCCAGCACAACTTGTTTTAAGTAGAGCTTTTATCAGATTCAGCCCCTATGTCTCTATGCAAGGAGAGAGGCCAGAGGTCCTCTAGGTAGACTTTGCAGATTAAAGTAAATGGAGACGATATTGTTGATTGTCATAGTGTTCAACCAATCAGATCTTTAGTTTGACATGTTGGGCGTATTCTTTGACGTGCTAGTGGTACCCAGGTAGCCTGCTAAGTACGTCTGCATTAACGTGCACCGTGATTGGTCAGTGGGCCAGCGTGACTTTTGTCAAACAGAAAGCTAGCTAGCAGATCTTAGTGTTTACTAAGAGTTCAGGTTGAAACATGTGGAGAATTTCAGTATTATGCTGCGTTCACACCAAACGCGGCGCGATTTTGACGCGCCGCAAATTCGGCGGAGAGGGGGCGGGGCTTATCGCCCTGAAACCCGTTCAATTGTCCGCCATTAACCATGGAAAAAATAACCTCTATTTCTGCTTAGTACGTGTTGTGGAAGTCACAGATATCCAGGTAAACTAAACGCCGTCATGTCTGGGTTCATAATATTGTCCAGAGGAGCTCTGTGGATTTTATCGAGCTGTATTCACTGTGCAAGCCACACTGACACAAGCCACATTGTGCAAGCCACACGTCGCTGTCGCTGTTTACTACAGCTGTATGAACACAAAATAAACTGATTTGGCTGTGATTTAACGGCAATAAACCGACAAAAAGGGACTCCGAAACAACTACGTAATGATGCCGATTTGTAGGCTACTTGTCTTCTCAATGGAGCGGATGGAGCGGTGCTAGGCTAAGCTAACATTGTAGCAGCTCAGACTAACGTCATGTAGACGTAAATACGGCAGCGTCTATTCATTGTTTGTACCATATGGTTTATACACATAGTTTGGTCCGGTCTCTATTGATATGAGGGATCGTAGAGCTCTGGGTGAACACAGATGGCTACAGGATTTATTTCCTGATTCAACAACAGCAGGAAGTCAGTGATGACAGGGGAAGCAACTCAACGCTGATAGGCTATCGCGCCACAGCGTCACGTGAATATTTCGCAGAAGTTGAAAAATTTCAACTCACGAGTCAATCACATCAATCGCGTCCATCACGCCGCAAATTCGCGTCCATCGCGACGCGCCATCACAGATTCGCGCGCCGCCGGTCTCATCGCGTCTGTGCATAGACTTTGTATGTAATCTAGACGCGCGTCAAAATCGCCGCCGCGTTTGGTGTGAACACGGCATTAGAAACGCATTATTAGTAGGATTAAATAACACCCCTAGTGGTGAGTAGAAGTGTCACAATAATAAATATGTTAGAGGAGAGGAGGAGTTCAGGATGTTTGCCAGAAAGGATCGATCCAGGGAGGGGACAGGATTCAAATGGAGCCAATCACTAATCGACCGTTCAGACGTTTTAGGACAGTTCGGACACTTTCCGACTGTCAGGGGATATAAAAGACAACGTTCTAGAGAGCATTCCTCAGACCACTTCCGCTCTCGTTTTTCAGAACCTGAATTCAGACCTGTGAGTGCGATGCGTGCATGTGGTCTCTGTTCTCGAGAACATTACTATTGATAGTTAATTCAGTTTGTAAGTGAACTTTGTGTAGTACATTAAATATTGTTTTTAATTTTGAACCGGATCCAGCTCATTTTTCTGATGCGCGTGCGCAGTAAGAAGCTCACAGCAGAAAACTACCTGCGGCCTGCAGGCTCTCTCATCCTTTGTTTTTAAACCTCAACAAACATATGTAAGAGAAGTTATGACATTGACATTACATTTTTAGCGTTTTGCTTGGTGTAGATTCTTTTTTTTTTTACCTAGCTGTGTTTTTTTAACAGTCAATGGCTGAAGGAGGAGAAACAGATTTCTGGAGGACATTTCAGTAAAAACTGGACATCGTATCAAAAGGTCGGTCAACCCCACAGCTAGCAGCCCTGACCCAGCCAGGAAAAGGATTTGTACGAACGGTATTTCTGGCTGACAGCGGCTGAGAAGCATTGCACATTTTATGGCTAAGAATGCATTTCATTTGCAACTGAGCTCTTGGTGTTTGGAGCTGTTTGGAGCTACGCTATGCTAACCAAGGCAGCTACACGACAGGACACGCACAAGCTACGTGCTTTTGAAAAATTTTGGAGAGACCTGAGTGGATCTACAACTCAACGAACACGTTCGCAGGAGGACTCTGGCTTGAACTGACTCACACCGATGTTCTGAACAACCGCGGTTTTAAACTCTTTGTTATCAAAGAAAGGAGGATGGACTTTGTCTTGAAGTGAACAGCAGCTGTGGTAAGTCAACTGCTTTTGCAGTTGTAGTGTTTCTACTGTGTTCATTTGTCTATCGTGTCGTTTTTATGAATAATATGAATGGCTCGTGCTCTAGCGCTGCAGTGTTGCTGGATTGATTTGTTGCTTTGTTGTCATGTTGTTCTTGTCATTGTGTTAATTACAATGATTTGGACTATATGCATTGTCTGTTGTGTTACGGTCGGTTATCCTGGACCCATAAGCAGACACGGAGATGGCAGTGTAGGTGAAGGAAAAGGATTTTAATGAGTTGCTCGAAGAGCAGGCGGAGAATGCAGGTAGAGCGATGAGGCGGCGTGAGTGGCGGCAGCTGGGCTGCGACGTGGGCACAGGAATCTTGAGGTACAAGAGAAAACAGGTTAGTAAGTACAACGCTCTCTTAGTCGAGGAAAAGACTCAGAGCGGCCAAGATTCAAACTACCACTGAGCTGACGAAACAATCTGGCGATGAGAGTGAAGGAAGCCGGGGTATTTGAGCTGCATGTGCTTGAAGGTCTGATTGCAGGCAGGTGCGGAGATGAGCCCAGGTGCCGGGTGATGGAAGCCGCGCCCATGCCACGCACATACATACACACACACACAGAGATCAGAGGGGAGACACCAAGAAAAGGTCTGGAGTCGCAGAGGAGCCGTGACACGTTAATTACGAAGCATCCCGTCATGCGCGGGGTTATTGTCCGTTCGGGCTGTTGTTTCCCCGCTAAGCTAGTTTAGCCTCCCTGAAGACACGTGCGGTGCCGCAGCCTCAGCTGTTTTTTTGTTATTGTTCCGGGTTCAGAGGTCACAAAGCCCGTTGTCTGTTACGTGAGCGTAGTCCACCGAAAACATTATATTTCCCTCAATTTAAGCTTCTGCATTTTCCAAATGCACTAGTATTATTCAAAGTATTATTCGGTTCGTAAGCCTCGTACCGAACGGTTTAATACGAATATGTGTATTGTTACACCAATAGAAACAAATAACCATAGCTGTGGCGTCATAATGAGCTTATAGGAGATGGCTCAAGTGTAGCAGGACAGCACACAAGGGCCAGGTATAACATGCACGGCCCGCCACTGATTTGCAGTAAATATAGACAGGCAGCAGTGTACTTTGCTGTGCCATCTCATCGCAGCCTTCAGTTATTACTTGATCATGACCACTTCTTTAAGAAAATAACAGAAAAGTGAAAAGGTCACTTTGGTGGTCTTAGCAGAGCTCTGCTGAAATGCAAGTACGACACCGACTACATGAGATATGGATTTTCTAACATTGAGGACAAAAGAGGGCAAAAACCTCAGTGTGTTTTGTGCAGCGAGATTCTGGCACAAGAAAGCATGAAGCCGTCAAAACTGAAGCGGCATTTGTTGGATCAATCCGCAGCGGATAAACTGAAAACTATACCTCTGTCAAATGACACTATAAGTAGGCGAATTGAAGACATGTCGGATGACATCAAACAACAGACCACAGCTCGAATTAGGGCAAGTGGTCATTTTGCATTACAAATGGACGAATCTACAGACATAACAAAGCAGTTTTACTCGTTTACATGAAACATGTGTGGGATGGGGACTGACAGGAACAAGTTCTCTGCACAAGTGAGCTCCCTATACTACGGCTGCAGAGGACATTTTCAGCTCAGGTTCAAACTGCACCATCTTTTCATTAAATAAATTTGAGAAGTTGAAAATTTGGGTCGCGGCTTGTCATTAAGGGGTGATGGTGGGTCCCGCAGCCAGACCAGTTGAGAACCACTGATCTAGTGGACTGAAAAAGCAATTGATTTTATTTTTCTAGTACCAAAAAGTTTATAGTTTATATAATAAAATATCGATACTTGGCTTCCGTGTATCGATACAATATTGCCACGCAAAATATTGCGATACTATGCTGTATCGATTTTTTCCCCCACCCCTACTATTTACACGTTATTCACATTATTATTGTCATGCGTTGACGTTGCTGATTGCCTTTTGTATACCAAAGGAGAAAGCCAAGAATTTTTTGAAAAAAAGGTGAAAACTGTCGAAGTGCTTAATATCGATGCAGAGACTTTCATACCACATACAACGGAAAGTAATGGAAAAGGAAAACCAGCAATTGGAAATGCTGATTCACATTTTGGAGCCACAAGACCGAGACAAAAGGAAGCAGTTAACGCCATACATCTCCACCAGGGGGCACCAGAGCTCATAAGACAGAGCACATTTCCAATCACCACAGCTCATCCAGTATCTTATAGAGATGTCAATACACCCTCTTTCATGAACAGCAGTAATAATCCGAATTACATATTGTCTGTAATAGAAAAACAAAATGAAATAACTGCAATGCTGGTGCTTCAACAATGTCTGTCATCGCTGCCTAAGAGAGACATCCAAATGTTTGATGGAGATCCTCTGCAGTGCCATGCTTTCATGCAAACTTTTGAGCAAATGATTGAGGGACGATGCTGAAGATTGCCTGCACTTCTTAGAACAGTACACCAGAGGGCAACCAAAGGAGTTTGTCAGAAGCTGTGAACACATGACTGATGGCACCGGATATGCAAAGGCAAAAGCTTTACTGCATGAACACTTTGGAAATGAGCTTATGATAGCATCTGCCTATTTGGACAAGGTCTCTTCATGGCAATCAATTATGTCAGAGGATGTCTGTTTTTGCGTGTATGTTGCAATGCCATGGAGGAGGTTCACAGTCTGTGCAAATTAAACACAGCTGCTAATATGCTCACTGAGATAAGGAGATTGCCCTACAAGCTCAGGGACAAATGGAGAACAGTGGCATGTGATATCCAGGAAAGGCATCGCTGAAGAGCTATGTTCGTTGATATTGTGGGTTTTATTGAGCGTCAATGATTGTAACAGATCCTATATTTGGAAACATACAAGATGTTCCAAAGTTACTGGCAAACAAAGATAAAGAAGACACAGCAAAACCTTCACCTCTCTCAAGGGCTTAAGGAAGTAGCTTTGCCACTACGGTTTGTGCAGTTGAAAGAAAGACCATATCGGAAAACATGGTTATAGATGGACACTCATCTGAAAAGACTTGCCTGTACTGTAAAGGTGGAGACATGCTGGAGTTGTGCGTTCTATTGGAGAAGAGGGCACATCGTGAGAAGATCGATTTCCTGAAAACTAATGGAGTTTGTTTTGGCTGCTTGTGTATTGGGCACATCAGCAAGGACTGCAGGAAACGTCTGTCTTGCGAAACATGTGGTTTAAGACACCCTAGTATGCTTCACATCCATCCTGAGGAAAGAGTAGCATATTTGGAGAAAGGCAAGAGCAACTTTGAGTGTACAGTGGACAGTTCTTTGGTTGCAGTCCAAACCAGTGGTCTCACTGGGGCCGGTGAACAAAACTGTAAACTAGCTATCGTACCAGTAAAGGTCAAATCTACGAAAGGTCAAAGGACAGTGGAAACCTATGTTTTCTTAGACCAAGGGAGCTCAGCATCCTTCTGCACCTTGGGTCCGATTAATAAACTGAATCTCTCTGGGAGAAAAACAAAGATTATTTTGCGCACCATGGGCCAAGAGAAAATTGTGGACAATTGTATTGTGTCAGACTTGGATGTGGCTGGATTGGACAATGGGTTGTACTGCGAAATGCCAGACATCTTTACTCAACATAAAATGCCCGTGAGCAGGAGCAACATCCCACGACAGCAACACCTGCATAAATGGCCTTATTTGAAACAAATCTATCTGCCCGAGATAGATGCAGATGTGGAGCTCTTGATAGGCATGAATGTGCCCAGAGCTTTGGAACCACTCAAAGTCATCTGGACTGTGGACAAAGGCCCATATGCCATCAAGACAATGCTTGGTTGGACAGTGAACAGACCACTTGGTGGAGAATGCTGTGATGGAGCTGTGAGTTATCCTGCGGTGACTATGAACAGGATTTCTGCTGTAACTCTCGATGTACTCTGGAAACAGCAATTCAAAGGTGACTTCCCTGAATGCAATCAAGATGAACAGACAGGGCCGTCGAGGGAGGACTGTACGTTCTTGGAAATGGCCAACAAGACCGTGAAACTTGTGGACGGCCACTACAACATCGCTTTACCTTTAAGGAACAGAGAGATGAGAATGCCTAACAACCGTAAGATTGCAGAACAGCAGGGCCTTAACCTGAAGAGGAGGCTAATTAGGGATGCGTCATTCCACAAAGACTACACTGCTTTCATGAATGACCTCATAGCCGCTGGATATGCGGAAAGAGTCCCAGCCTCAGACCTGGAACACAGTGACCAGCTGTGTATGCAGGCCTGTAACCAGGATCTGCCTTCTTCAGGAGTCGGTTGAATCCTGATTACTCTACCTTGAAGACATGACTTTGACTGACTTGACTCAAGGGTGATGGTAAAGATCACTCTCAATGCTAGGCTAAGTGCTAGAAACCTCTGGCCTAGAGAAGAAAGACTTTTTTTTGTTGTTCGCTTTTACCATGGACTATGTATATGTTTGAAATATGTATTCTCTTGCACATGTATGCATTTGTAATTATTACTACATTGAATGTAATAATTAGGGGCCGGAATGTAGGAGCCAGGTATGGCCTGTGCCCTTTTTGTACACCCTTTTTCGTCACTTCCGTTTATTGAGTCACATGGTGTTGGAGATAGCCACAATAGGGATATCAGCTGTTCAGCAACGTTAGTCTAGTTCAGGAGTCGGCAACCTGCAGCTCGAGAGCCGCATGCGGCTCTTCAGCCCCTCTGTTGCGGCTCCCTGAGTCTACATCCACACTAATACGTTTTTGTTAAACGATCTCCGTCCACACGGCGTTTCAGCATCGTTTTCTAAATCAGTGGTCCCCAACCGGGCCGTGGATTATTTGGTACCGGGCCGCACAGAAAGAATAAATACTATATTATTTCCGTTTTATTGATTTTCAGAGTGTGAAAGAAGTTTTATTTTGAAAAATTACCGGATTGTCTCGCAATTTCATCCGCCTGTGCCCCTTGACACATGTCAAGACGCTTGTCTCGGTCACACATACGTTACCTCAAAAATGAAGCCAGCAAACTAGCGAAAATAAGTAAATAACTTTTGGAGAGCTTCTTTGCAAAGAGAAAAGGCCACTAAGGAGACAGAAGAAGAGCTACAACTTCCAAGAAAAAGAAAGCTTCATTTATCAGACAATATCAAGAGTCTGATTAAATATCAGGAGTAATTCTGACGCGCTAAGCCCGCTCTGCAGAATGTGTCGACAGAGGAAGATCAGCTGCTGGAGATTGTAAATGACGGTGGCCTTAAAAGTACGTTTGAGACAACAACTCTGCTGGTGTTTAGGATTAAAATCAAGGCTGAATATCCTGAGATCGCCACTAAAGCACTGAAAACCCTGCTTCCATTTCACACATCCTCTTTGTGAAGCGGGATATTCTGCATTGACAGCAATCAAAACAAAATCACGGAGTAGACTGGACATAAGGAACACACTGCGGGTGTCATTGTCTCCCGTTACCCCCAGATGGGACCGTCTCGTTGCAGAGAAACAAGCTCAGGGCTCCACTGATTCAGCCTTTTTGTGAGTTGTATTTATTTATGCATTTTATATTTGTGTTCATGCCGATCGTATCATTTTATTTCGTCATGTTTTTCCGCCACACCTTGAAGGCCGGTCCGTGAAAATATTGTCTTACATGAAACCGGTCCGTGGTGCAAAAAAGGTTGTGGACCTCTAGATTAAATGATCTCCGTCCAGACTCAAACGCCTAAAATCGAATATCACGTGACTATTCACATACACTGGACATGCGGGTGGGTGCCGGTGTAAACAGGAAGTGGATTGGTTGCTCAAAGCCGCTAACGTGACTTCAGACGTCCGCTCCGTAGGTCTGATAATGCCGCTGGACATGCTGCTCACTAATCGCTCCAATTACAGCTGCTTCCTCCGTAATAATGCAGACTTTAACTGGACAACAGCTGCTAGTAAAGACAACAAGGTCAGTAATACCTGACTTTAAATAAAAATGTTTTAATATTTTGTCAACTAAAATGTGCGTCACATCCTATTACACCTGTCAAGAGCCTTTACCTGCAGGTGGCTAATCATGATTTGCAGACCACCGCCCTCAGTAAACTACCAACGGATAAATCCAAAAAAAGAAAAGTCACGGAGGAAAATAGAGTTTAATTCTGCGTGGACATCTTCATTTGCTTTCACTGCCAACGATGCTGGTTTACCTGTATGTTTGATATGTGCAAACAATATAATGTTGAAAGACACTTCCAGAACAAACACACAGCATTTCATGAAAAGTATCACGCTGGAGATGATTTCTCAACTGCTGCAGCAAGCTCTCCTCTTCATAAGAGTTTGATATTGTTCTAACAGGTAAAATAGCAATACAATGTCAAGAATTGTCTTTATTCTTGTTGTACAATTTCATAAATACAACAAACTATAGTTTTTGTATATATAATATAACTATATATAAAACTTTATAAGCTGTGATATCAAATAGCTTTTGCGGCTCCAGACAAAATGTATTTGGTGGAAAATAGGGCAAAATGGCTCTTTGGATAGTTAAGGTTGCCGACCCCTGGTCTAGTTGAAGGAATTAATTAGTTAGGAAATAGTTGACCGCTATTTACACGTTATTCACATTATTATTGTCATTTGTTGACGTTGCTGATCGCCTGTGTACACCAAAGGAGAAAGCCAAGAAATGTCACCAAAGTTAGTTTGTCGTCCACAAATAAACACTCAAAACTCAGCCACTGGATTCCGGAAATCATTTACAGCCAGCGCGTCCGCAGGTTAGTCTCCCCTACTTAGCCTCTCGGTGACTAATTGAAAGTTGCTGATAGTCACCTACAGTCACTTTTCAAGTATTTTATTGAAAACTATAGGCAGATTTTTTCTAAATGTTTGCAGACTTTCAATGTTGATATTTCAAGTCCTCTACTTTCATTTGTCCAGGATGATGATTTGCTTGAATACTGTTTCAGTGCAGTGAATAGCACATATCAACTAGAGAGATACTGTGTTGAATAATTGAACTTCATCGAACCTGTTCAATATATCTTGGGTGTAGACCCTTCTACGGGGAAAAATGACACATTTCAGTATATTCCATTGCTAAGAGTATTGGGTTTAGTTTGCAACGAGGAAAGTACACTGAAACATATTTTTAGTCCAGATACAGCTGCCACTGATAGCATAACAGATTTTGATGATGGTAAAATCTACAACGAAAATACATTTTTCAACTCTAGTGAACCATGTTTGAGGATACAGTTGTACAGTGACGAGTTTGAAGTTGCTAATCCCCTAGGATCCAAAAGATTTATCAGCTTTTTATTTTACTTTTGGTAGTCTTCCACCCAAAAACAGATCTGTTTTAAGGCATATTCACCTGTTGATACTTGTGAAATACAGGCTGATAAAAATCTATGGATTAGAAATATTTTTAGAACCACTTATTTCTGATTTACAGAGGTAAAAGACAGATGGTTTACAACAAATTTTTGAGGAAAGGAACTACAGCATTAAAGGTGGCCTAGCCACTGTATCTGCAGACAACCTCTCATGTCTCACGCCCTTGCAGGTTTTAGCTGCTCATTCAGTAATGGAAGGATATACAGATTTTGTATGTGTCACTACAAAGACTTATCTCAGACAATTGTAGCGCGCGGTGCCCCCGCACGCTTTCTTAATTTCTTTTTTTTTTTTTTTTTTTATTATCAAATTTTTTTTTAATTGTATTTATTCACAATTATTTCTTATCAAAATGTTTTAATTTATCAAGAAACAAGAAGTAATAAATAAATAAGAGGCCTTTTGTTTGAAACGAACAAAAGTGGAACAAGGGGCTCTCAGCTGTGGATGCGCGAACTGAGAGGACCCTTGCCGGCGACGGACGGACCCGAGCTGCCGTCGGAGTGACCACGGATCCACGGCACCTGTGCCCCGCTGTCCGGTCACTCCCTGTGAGCGCCCCTGATTGCAACGAGAGGCTGCGAGAAGGGGGAGAAAGGCGAAGTTCAGGTCTCTCTCTATGTGAATCGCTCACCTGGCCTAATGGGAGAGCGTGGCCGATAGCTCACCCCTCCCTGATTTGCCTCAATGCCACTGCTTAAGAGAACCTCGGACCGGTAGCTGATTTGCCCTAAATGGTAATAAATCGCCAACACGAGCCCAGTATCGATAGCTCGTTTGCTTTCTTTTCCGAATCGCCAAACAGGGATATACTAAACAGTATAATCGGTCGCTCGAATAGCCGTTGGTCTTTATAAATTATTTTATTGAATTTATTTGTTTTATATCAAATTTAAAGTTATCCGTCCCTGCTCAGAGCTCAACAGATATAAAGCTCTTTCAAAATAAAGTGGGACTTCCCCGGGTTTCTCTTACCTATAGAAAACGAATGCTAGATTGTGAAGATGTGTGTGCGCATAAAGTATGCAATCAGTTGTGTACCGTGCTGGATCGCTCCAGACTTACCACAGGGGCTGGGCTGTCTCTCCCTTAAGAGAAGCCCTCTCCTCTCTGAGTTCCCAAAACAGTTGAAGAAAAACAGTCGGTCGGAAAAAGCTAAAAAGGTTCCTTATTTATTTTTGTCCAATTCAAAGTATATTTTCTTGGTCCAAATACAGAGAAAAAGTGATTAACAGGAAAATATAAAAATCAACAAAGTATTTTAAAACCCTCTTGTGCCCTCAGCTGAGCAGGCTGTGTTCAATTGTCCGGAGTAAAAAGTTTAAAAAGATTAACCCAGCGCAGGTTCTAATCTGATGGCTTCTTCCCCAACTCTGCCTTTTCCTTGAAGACCGGGAATACTTATACTCTCTAACCCCCCTGGGGCTTGGTGCCTCCGTGGGGTAGGACAGTATCAGGCCTTTGATCGTACTGTTTATCTAAGTCAGCAGTATATGCCGTCACCATTATCTGCTGGTACTCAGAACACATGAAACACCCCGCTCACTGTTTGATGCCTTCGGGACACAGAGATACATGACACTCCAAACAATAAAACATAAAACGCCTTTTATCCCCAGCGTAAAGACGTGGTCAAGTGCCGGTGCTTAAGGCAACCGGGAAAGACCCTAAGTAATAAATCGTGAGTACAAAGACTGGCTGGCGCCCTCGGTATTTCCAGAGCGTCCATCGTGCCTGCAGCTGTGCATCCATCACAACATCACAGGCTCTACCTGTCCCCTATAGGGTTCAGAGTAAGGCCAAGGTTCTCATCTATGTGTGTGACTAGCTAACAGGCTAAGGCAGAGTGCCAACCTCAGCAGGTGACTCCTGTGTGAACTTGATGTGTAATGGTGGGGAAACGCCCCCACCATCCCTGCTCCCGTGTGTGTGTGTGTGTGTGTGTGTGTGTGTGTGTGTACGCCCCCCTTCCCCGTACGTCCGTACGCAGAGGGTGTGTGTGACCACAGAAACATGTCTGTGCGACAGGTGCAATTTTATAAGAGACTCAGCTTCATATGTCTCTATTTTATTTTTGTTTTTCTAACTTTTTATTTGTTGTTGTTTCAAGGTGTTTGTTAACCCCTAATAACCCTGGCCTTCCGTCTAGGAGCATCACAATTTCGCAAAACACTCCACCATGTTCAACACAATCGGTGAGGAAAATTGTGTTCTCAGGACAAAGGCAACTCATGCATACCATTTAAAATGTGTTGAAGAGGATCCAAACTCTAAGTGTATGGAGTAAATGGCCCATGTCCCTTTAACAAGTTGACGTATTTTGATACCACACAGGCTTTCCTGCCTGTTGTGATGCATGATTTCCTTGAGGGGATTGTTCCTCTTGTTTTGAAGTCCGTTTTGAAGGCCTTGGACAGAGAAAAAACTGTTGGCATTCAAGAGGTTAATGACATTCTAAAGAGTTTTTCTTTTGGCCAAAATGATTGCCCGTCCGAACCTGTTGTGATACCTGAGAAAGTTGCACTTGATGGAAACATATCTGGAAAAGCTGTTGAGAAATGGACATTAGTCATAGGAGAGACAATTCTTGATCCAACCATCAGCACTCATTGGATCAGCCATCTGGATTCACTGATTAATCTGTTTCTGACAGGTTTCAGTAAACTGTTTCCTGGTTCCTTCATACCTAAGCTTCATTTCCTGGTACATTATCCTCGGCTTATCCTCGAGTATGGGTCACCCCGTTCCCACTGGTGCATGAGGTTTGAGGCCAAACATTACTATTTAAAGAGAGTTGGTAGAGTCACCAATAACTATGTGAATATTTGTCAGACTCTAGCAAAAATAAATCAGCTTCGGCAATGTTGGGAGTAGGGTTGGGTACCGAAAACCGGTGCCAGTATGGCTAACGGACCGAAACGCAACGCAGATTTCGGTGCCTGAGCCGATTGAAATACTTTTTTTACACTACTCTGATGACTCCGTCCTGGCAGCATTTAACGATAGCCTACCGTTTGTATAGCTACAGTAGCTAGCTAGCCATTAACCTTTTAACAGAGAAAATGCCGAAAGGTAAACGGTCAAAAGTGTGGCTGTATTTCACAAAAAAAGATTCAAACGCGATGAAACAATTGCGTGTAAAGGGGGGAACACATCAAATCTCATGAAACATCTGGCAACGCATAACATCCAATTGAAAGCAGAGGCATGCACCGTGTTCGACTGCCTGCGTGAGCCCATGCCAAGCACATCAGCGGGCAGTGTGGGCCTCCCTGGCCCCGGCGATGGGGAGACTGGTCCCAACCCTGAAAAAGTGGAGATCGATGATGATGACAACAGCAGCCTTACCTCAGGTTAGTAATGTAACGTTGATTGCAAATCTTGCATTTATAAAAGTAGGCCTAATAACAAATGATAAATTAGGCATTATAACCTTGTTTAAGTTAGCTAGCTACTAGCAAACGGTAGGCTACCTGCCGCCATCATAGCAAGTGTAAGGATTGTTTTTTTTTGGAATATTTTATTTTTCCAAGTATTTGGAAGCGTACAGAACACAGTACATTAAACATTACAAAAAATGACATAAGTTAAGAAAAAAATAAAATAGATACACAAATAGATGAAATAAAATTAAGTAAATAAATAATTACCCCCACCCAAAAAAAAAAAAAGGTTGGTGCATAAAGTGACACAGCACAAAGAGACTGCAATGACAGTGTATATTGTAACTCAGAGCTCTAAATAGTTACAGTCCTATGGTACTGTTAGTGTTGTACCCATGTACTCCAAATAAGGCTGCCAGATTTACAAAAATAAATGATATCTCTTTCTGAGACTAATTGTAAGTCAGTGTAATGTTAATGAAACTAGCGATGGCATGTGCAGTGATGCTTCTGTTGCCTGTAAAATATTTAACATTATTTATGTTTATATTTTTGGCTCTCCAGCTTCAACAGTGACTCCATTCACCTTGGCAAAGAAGGCTCATTTAACAAAAGAGAAGGTGGAGGAACTCCAGAGGTCTGTGACCAAATTTGTGGTCAAGGGACTGCATTCTTTTTCCACTGTGGAATCTCCATGGTTCAGGTAAAAAAAAAGTGACGTGAAAACAATATTTGTGTAAAATCTGTTCCATTAAGACAATTCTTCAAAAAGACTAATAAATATCCTCAAATTTATTTTATACAGAGAGATGACCACTGCCAATCCTCGCTACCGACCCCCATCCAGGGATGATCTGTCCAATAAACTAATTCCTGCATGGTACTCTGTTGAGAAACAGAATGTTATTCAGGAGTTAGCACAAGTTAATAAGGCTGCTATTACAAGTGATGGGTGGACCAGTGTGGCACAGGACCACTATTTAACAGTTACTGTACACTACACCAGTCATGGCCACATTAAGCAGAAGGTGCTAAACACCAAAGCTGTGTATGAGTCACAGACAGGCCTGGTGGTGGCAGACGAGATAATTAGCATTCTGGTGGAATTCTCTCTGAACACGAAAGTTGTAGCTGCCACAGTAGACAACGCCAGCAATATGGATGTCGCACTGAAGACATTGAAGTTTTTAAAGGTGCTTCGCCCATACCCTAAATCTGGCAGCACAGAAGGTTTACAGCATCAGTGCCGTTACAAAGTGGTGTGCCAAACTTCGAGCTGTCGTGGTGTGGCTTAAGAGGTCCACCATGGCCAAAACCGTCCAGCAGGAGAAGCAGCGACTTCTCGGTAAGTTAAGTAGCGTAGCCTTATAAATCTAAAAAAATATATGTTTGTTTCAAACATCTTCAGCAGTGTAGATTGTAAATCAAAATTTGTATTTGTGTTTCAGATCTGCCAGAACACAACGTGATTCTGGATGTCAGAACACAGTGGAACTCCCTTTTCCTGATGGTGGAGAGGTTTTTGGAGCAGTACCCGGCCATCCAGGCAGCATCACTTGACCAACGACTCAGGAAGCCAATGGAGAAAGACAGGTGAGTTGATTGATAAGAAGGTCAGTTGTTAAACAATGAGTAACAACATAATAATAGTTGATATTTAATTCTTATCTTCATATCTTCTTTTCAACCCCAGACTGGAAAGGCTCACTGATGACGATTTCCAGAAAGCAGAGGAGTTTGTCAACATCATGAAGTTGTTGTACACCTCAACCCTCTGTGTATCAAGTGAGAGGTCCCCCACATGTCGCCAAATTCTCCCCATCCTGACTAAGCTGGAGGTGCATTTCAAGGTGCCTGAAGAGGACACCCCGTTTACCAGTTCTGTGAAAGAGAAGGTCTGGGGAGATCTGAAAAAACGATACCAGGTATTTTCTATTTCCATTCAGAGCCTATGCTTACAAAGAAAGAGGGCAAACCATATCATTTTTACAGTTAGACACTAAATAGTTTGTCAACTTTTCATTACAGGATGAAGACATTCAGAACTTGCTCCAGGAGGCCACTTTGATGGACCCTCGCTTCAAGGGCAGACTTGTGTGTGCTGTTGCTAATGCCTGGGACAGGTTGGAGAAAGCAGCAGTTGGCAGTGCAACAGAACAGGTATTTTATGCTCATCCGTGTTTCCCATGTGTGCCATGTTACAGTTTCTATGATGAAGTATTGCTATTTATATGTGCAAAATTGTGTCTACAGCTTCCAATGGAGGGCCTTCAGGACATTGAGGAAGATGGATCGGATGACCATGAGGAGGACAAGGCAGAGAAACATGTAAGTCCATAATCATGAAACATCTCAAATTAATGCATTTCTTTTGAAGCATGTTTGTCCAAACACTACTTTTATGTATTTTTCGTGCCAAGCATGCCAAGAAGTCGGCCCAAGAGGAGCTGTTCGTGGATGAGGACCGAGAGCTTCTTCAGGCAACGACCACTAAAGGCAGTGCTCTCTCCATCGCTGAACAGGTCCAGAAAGAGATTGAGATCTACAAAAGTCTGCCTTCAATCCCATCAGGACAAGACCCTGCAGCCTGGTGGTGGATTAAGCGGGACAGCCTCCCCATATTGTTTGCACTTTCAGACACATACCTGTGTCTACAGGCCTCATCGACACCATCTGAGAGGGTTTTCTCCTGTGCAGGTCATGCAATTATTCAGGAGAGGTGTCGTATTTTGCCAGAGAAGGCAAATATGCTCATATTTCTGCAAAAGGATTGCTGAAGTTTGAAGCTGTAGTGTGTATACAGAGTGTGTGTGTGTTTTGTATTTATTGAAGTATATTGTAAACTGTTGTTAACAGTTAATATATTGTTCATAGTTTGAAGAAAAAAATTTGCCTTGGCAATAAAAAGCCTTTCTTTAATGTCGTCAATCGTCGTTTTGTGCTTCTTTTTTTTTAAAGTATCGGTTCAGGCACCGGTATCGGAAAAAACCCAAACGATACCCATCCCTAGTTGGGAGTGGCAGTCTCAAAGTCTCATCACAGATGATGATGCAAAAGCAGCAGCCAGTGAGTTGTCCCTTGAAGACCTTCCAGTGAACTTGCAGGCTCATTTTCAGAGCTTGGAGATACCCATTGTTGTTGATGAGAAGCTCTGGAAGAGTAAACGCATCTTGATCTAGTGCAAGCAGAGCAGATACCGCTGTTTGTGAAGATAAGATAAGATTCTGCAAATTTCAATGCTAAACAGCTTTAAGCTGGAGAAAACCCGATCACTGGCCAAAGTCAAACCACACTGGGAGCTCTGAAAGGTTTTTACTCAACATGGATTTTCAGGCGACTGGTTTAACTGATTTTGAAGATATTTTCAGATTCATGTGTAACAGAGTTAATGATTCCACTTGCCATCACTGGCCATTATTTTCTAAGATTACTGTGAATTTAAGTTATTACTTATCCATATCATTTTCATATTATTTCCTCCTCTATTCCTGTCAATATTATTTACAACTTATTATCATTAGTTTTGTTAGGACACAGAACTTCTGTTCAAAGAGAGAATCTGCCCATCCCCCTTGCCATGTGCTTATCAACCACCTCCAAAACAGAACAGCTGGTTCGAGTCAAAATCAAATGGATTTATTATCCCACAAACGCAAAAACAGTTACTCAGTGATTGGCTGAAATCCAATAAGCCCCTTCTGGCCTTTAACACGCTGGCCTGGCCAATCACTCCTCTTCTGAACCGGCCCCCCTCCTTCCTTAAAGCAGCATACACCTTCATGCTCGCTTGGCCATCCTTCACTGATTCATATGGGCGCATCTGAAAAGCCTCACTCAAAATCCCTCACCTTCATGGTTCAAAACATTCAGTGACTATACTTTTTAGTTTAATACATTCAATAATTATGCTTTTATGGTTTAACACTTCTATAAGTAAATATATTATAAACATACAATATCCACCACTAGGGGTGCTATTAAACATACTAAGAATGCTTTTAATACTTAAATTCCTCACAGTTTCCCACAGAGACAAGTGTTTTGTGTGTCACATTGGCGTCCTCTGCTGGGCCCCTGCAGACTTGAGTGGTGGACATGCAATTAGGCTCCCTTCTGCTATTTACAGGAAATTTGGCGGTAAAGCTCTAGAAAATACTAAAGCTAAAATCGACTAAAGAAAGTCAAAGCAAAAAATTCTCTGCTGGTCCTACAATGCTTAATTTGAGTTTGCAAAGTCACAGCACGTGCTCAATAAATTAATGTCACTAAAATTCCAACCATATCATCAGCATTTGTGGTGGAAACTGAGGTTATCGCAACACAGAGTAGGATAACTTCACTTACATAAAACATACTTATACACTAAGAATAATGGGTATTAACCTTCCTGTTACTTTTGGGCTCAATTTGACCCCATTCAATGTTTAACGTCTCTAAATAAATGATTGACATCATTTCTTTCGCTTCATATTTAATGACTTTTCCTAATTTAACGGGGACAACTGGGTAAACATAAAATGTTTTCAATGTCCTGTACACTTGCTGTACGCATCGGTGTTCTTTGGGGTCAATTTGACCCCAGGCTGTTTTAGCTGTATAAAACATATAAGGTCATCCACAGGTCAGAGGGTGCCTTGTCACAGACACAAGATCTGCACCTGCAAGCACAAGCACCTGCAATATTATCAAATAATCTACAAAGTAACACATTTGAATCAATTTGGGTTTGGTGGTGGGTGGGGGGGTCAGACTGCAGCTGGGACTGCTGCGCGAGGGGCTACTGTGAGACTGACCGCCTGTGAGTGCTATGAAAGCTTGCGCAGCAGCCTTCTAAACCATTTATCTTGGTGCTCTGTGTGCTCTCTCTTTCTGCTCTGACCTGAAAATGACTTCTAAAGAAAGATTTTCTGTCAATGAGGTGTTGTCACAGCTCTTTGACCATGAAAGTGACATAGAGGAGAATGTGTCTGAGACAGAGCATGATGTTGAGGAGGACCCTGATTATGAGGTATCCTCCTCTGATGAGAATGAGACCCTCAGTGTTAACCCTCCTGTTGTCTCTCAACCACCAGCAAACACACTACCTTCCAAAAATGGAAAGTTATTACGGTCCGTCTCCCCACTTGAACAACAGGGTAGACTTAGTGCTGCTAATGTCATCAAAATGGTTCCAGGCCCCACCAGATACGCTGTCAGCCATGTCCAAGATATAAAATCTACATTTGAGCTCTTCATACCACAATCAATTGAAAAGGATATACTTGAGATGACAAATTTAGAGGGGAGGCACGTGTATGCGGACAGTTGGAAAGACTTGGATGTGACCCACTTGAAAGCCTACATTGGTTTGCTCATTTTGGCAGGAGTGTACAAGTCAAAAAGCGAAGCAACAGCAAGCCTTTGGGCTGCTGACACTGAAAGGGCAGTATTTCCAGCCACCATGTCGCTAAACACCTTCCATGTTTTCTCCCGTGTCATACGCTTTGATGACAGAGAAACAAGGCAGGGCCGACGAGAGCGTGACAAACTCGCAGCAATACGGGATGTATGGGACAAGTGGGTTCAGCGATTACCCTTTCTTTACAATCCAGGCCCCCACGTGACTGTGGATGAATGTCTGGTTGCATTTCGTGGACGCTGTCCCTTCAGACAAACAATTGTGATGAAGAAGAGGAAGGTAACATCTTCAATGTTTGCCTTCACTGACAGAGCTACTGTCGTCTCCTATTGCCCCAAGAAAGGGAAACATGTCCTGCTGATGAGCACCATGCATAAAGATGCTGTCCTGAGCACCAGAGAAGACAAAAAACCACAAATGGTCTTGGATTACAACGAGAAAAAGGGAGGGGTTGATAACCTGGACAAGGTCACAGCCACATACAGCTGCCGACGCATGACTGCCCGTTGGCCCCTTGTAATTTTCTTCAACATCATTGATGTGAGCGCCTACAATGCCTTTGTAATATGGAGGGAAATAAACAAGGACTGGAACAGCGGAAAACTGAGTCAAAGGAAGATTTTCCTGGAGCAGCTGGGTTACGCGTTGGTGAAACCTCATATCGAGAGAAGACGGTGACTTCCAAGAGCATCAACAGCTGCTATAACTGTTGTGAAGGACATCCAAACAGAGACACTCACCCCAACTCCTCCAGTGGTTCAAACTGCAGGCAAGAAACGTGGCAGGTGCCAGGTCTGTCCCAACAGAAATGACGCCAAGACCAGCAACACCTGTGTGAAATGCATGAAATACGTCTGCAAGGAACATGCATGCACTCTCTGCACATCATGTGAACAGTAGTGCAGACAAAAGGCTGGAATGTACCTTCTGGTGGCCTGAAGGAAAAATAATATGCTGTTCATATTCTGTCAAACTCATTTTAGTGACTATGTAACTTTGCTTTTTACTATCTCACACATACATATAGCACTTAGAGTAGCATAGAACAATCCCTGACACAATGCACAAATGTACTTTTTTATAGTTTTTTTGTATATAAAGAACTGTTATGTGTTCCTTACTGATGTTCTGATGATGATGTTCTGTTTTAAAAATAAAATCCTTCTAAATTTTTGAAATTGTTTGTTTTTCCTGGGGTCAAATTGACCCGAACATAATACATGTTACTATTCTTGATAACAAAAATTGTTTTTCATTTTTTATGTTATAGATAACAACAATATGTACTTAGAAATAATATAAAGCCATTAAAACACCAAAAAGATATCTCTTTCCAATTTTGAGTCAATCAGTGAGATTTTATGGTGATCTGCATATTTCTCAATGTCGCGTAACAGGTGTTCTGGATGTGTGTGTGTGTGTGTGTGTGTGTGTGTGTGTGTGTGTGTGTGTGTGTGTGTGGGGGGGGGGGGGGGGGGGGGGGGTTGTTTTATATAAAGGGCTATTTAGGTAGTCAACAAACATTGTAAAAGTACCTGACATAAACTTGGGTAACAATTTTAATTATCATTTTCTGGAGGTTTAAATTGCTGGGATCAAATTGATAACAAAAATTGTTTTTCATTTTTTATGTTAAAAATAAAAAATCAGAAAGACAAACATGTCCCTATGAAAGAAAGGTCATATGGGTTCTTTAAACAAAACAAAAACAGAAAGAAAAGTGCAAACTGTCTTTTCCACAAATCCCAAACTGAAACCTAATTACGTATGGTGTCTTTTAAAACATTAATCACGTCCCGCATCCCTGTAATAGTGAAATGCTTGTCCGCAAAGTCCTCATCCCTACATTTAGGGCAGTGTGGTGTGGTGGCTGCCCACTGGTCCACGCACACCAGGCACCCAATCAAACTTCGGCAACATTTGGACACCACGGGGTTGTCCATGACATCTGCAAGACTAAGAATTTTAGATAATTTATGTAATGCAAGTCGCAAGCACTTTTCTTATAAGATATCTACATTTGTTAATGCTACTATGTGAAATATTTTTGTTTCCAGGTTACCTGTTGTGCTCTGCGTCTCGTTTTAAAGGAAAAAAACAAAAAAGCGATTTGCAAAAACGAAATACGGCTCGTTATTTGACTTTGGTTTTTCAGTTTTTGAATTCAGAACCAAAAACGGAAATACGACCGCCCCTTTGCGTTTTTGGTTTGAAACGAAAAACGAGAATACCATGGTATTTCCGTATTTTGGTTTTTCCGAATTAACGGTAAAACAGATGACTAAAACGTACACGGACCCAAGTAGGTTAAAACGTCGAGGGGTTATGCATTCATTGCAAACTTCATCGAAATGAACCACGTTGTTTATTTAAGTGCTTTGAAGCTGGTTGCAAGCAGACCTTTGTTAGATATGGAGTGTTTCAGGCTCATTTCTACCGGAAGCATAACGGTAACGTATCAGCTACAGCTAACGTTACTGTTGGGACAGCTGTTAACGTTACCGCTCATAAATCCGCTGTCTGTTAACATTAGCGCTCATAAATGCGCTATGGCGTTATGTGAACACACGTGTCCAGACGGTCAGATCTTCATTTACCGCCCACATGTCACTGAGACACAAAGATTTAACAGGCAGCAGTATTAGTGACTTGTACAGAGAATCTGCTTCTCCTCAGTCATCAGCTGTTCCAATTGTATCACATGACTGTGGCCCTCACATGCATGACTCAGATAATGTTACAGAGACAGGCACATATGAAGGGGATATGGATATTTCTGAAAACTTCAGTGATCTTTTTCTTAGAAACGTCTGTTTATTCTACTTGAAATTGCAGGGACAGTTTCTACTACCTGCTTCGACCAAACTAACTTCACTGCTTAAAAATTACACCATTATCAGATGAGGACATCAGCAAAGAGTCTGTCAGGGGATTTGATCTTTTCTCTGCATGTCATAGAGGGCCGATGAGAACAGCATACTCAAGAGCTCAGTCCTTCAAAAAAGGGTTTAACTTCACTAAGATGTTCTCCGGATTACAAACAGACTTGAAGGATTTGGAGGAGAACGGGATTGTAGTATCAGATGAAACAGTAGTCAAAGGAACCTTGTATTGCATTGCAGGAAATAATTTGGGCTCTCATTGCATTGGTGGCTTCACTGAATATTTCAGTCACTCGCAATATTTCTGTAGGTACTGCCGAATAACCCGATCTGAATTTCAGGGTGACGATCCAGATCTGTGCGGACCAGAGCGCACCATTGACAGCTACAACTCTGCTGTTGATCGCCTCCAGACCAAAGATACACCAGATGAGGAAGGGGTAAAGTTCAAGTCAGTATTCAATTCTTTGAATTACTTTAATGTCTGTCAAAAGAAAGAAAATTTGTTTCAGTGCTTTTGTGAAACTTCTAGGTTGAAGGCAGGTGGCATTGCTAAGAAGAATCTCCTTTAAAGTAAGTAAATTGTACACATATCTAACAAATATCTGAACATTTTAATTGGTACAAGAGCAGTT
Source organism: Anarhichas minor (assembly GCF_050575085.1). Taxonomy (NCBI): domain Eukaryota; kingdom Metazoa; phylum Chordata; class Actinopteri; order Perciformes; family Anarhichadidae; genus Anarhichas; species Anarhichas minor. The sequence goes on along the minus strand of NW_027466459.1, from coordinate 2,020,503 downwards.
TGTGCAGATAATTAAGACAATTTACTCTTGGATGGGAACAACTTGCTGGCTTTTATGACAACCAGGAAAACGGCAAGATTCTAATCCATTTAAATGCCAAAAGCAAGCAGTTTTTTGTTTTTTTACTTTTAAAGATGATTTTTTTGTCAATCGTGTTTTATTGGACAGCAGAAGTAGAGAGACAGGAACCACAGTGGAGTGAGAGGGGATGATCTGCAACACATGGCCCAACGGGAATCAAACCTTTGTTGCTGCGATAACAATATGTGGTACGGGCTAAACCAGGTGAGGCACTGTTTTTATTTTTGAGTGTGAATTCAGCCATTTCATTTTAATTTGCAACCTTTGCATTGAAAAGAGTAAAAGTTGATGCTTGAGATGATTTCATCTTTCACTTAAGAGGATGTATGTCCACCCCTTGTCTTTATTCTTTCTTTCAGGTGTGATTATGACTACCAGCGGTTGTACTTCAGATGGACCTCATCACCCTCTTTGCCGTCCTACTAGTGTAACCTTATGATCGGATACAGATTTTGTCACGGATAAACTGAGGTAAGTTCTTGTAAAGTTCAGTGTATGTTCATTTAACAAGAGAAGGCTTTAGGGTCTTCTCTTTTTGTAAGCACTGTGTAGCCATTTCATGTTCAAACGGTGTATGTATGTATTGTTGGGGTTAAGCACTGCATAAACCTAGGCATTGCATAATCCAGTATTTCTCAAACTGGGGCGCAGTGGTATTACAAGTGGGGCGCAGGGGGAAATGCAGATTTTTTTTTAAACTACGTCATTAATAAATATATGGCGAAATACATGTACTTTGTGTAAATATTTACGATATGTCGTATACAGGTTACGCTTGCGTCTCTCAAAACAAAATACAGATCTAAGCTCAACATTGAGCATGAATTGAGAGTGGCCGTATCAAGTCTGCAACCCCGTTTTAAAAATATTTGGAGTGGAAAGCAGCTCATTGCAGCCACTAATACTGATAAAACTTGATGGCTCATATCTGCACTAATTTTGTTTTGTTTTGCACAGGTTGCACGTTATTGTTGTTTTGAAAAGATATGCAGTGTAAAACTCAGTAAAAGTCTTTATTGCCAAATATTTTAAGTTGTTTTGTTTAGTTTTTCACAGGTTGCACGTTATTGTTGTCTTGAAAAGATATTCAGTTCAAAACAGGTTAATTGCAGCCACAATAAGCTATTTATTGCACAGATTGAACTTTATTTGCATTGTTCTAACAAAGTGATTGCACATTGTATTTGTTTTTGTCTGATGGAGCAATCTGGTTTACTTGAAAGTGATTGCAATTTTCTTTATTCTATTATTTGAAAAAGCACAAATGGAGGATTCACAAAATGTTGTTATTTCAATAAAAATTCAACGTGGACCATTTTGTTACAATTTTGTTGAGGCGGTGGGGCATGAACATTTTTCTTCCTCCAAAGTGGGGCGTGACAGAAAAAGTTTGAGAACCACTGGCATAATCCAATGTGATTTTAACTTCTTGCCAGAATAACCTTTTTTTGACATACTGTGAATTTATTTTGACTTTATTGACATACCATACTGTATTATGGCTATTTCCTATTCATGAATCATATTTGTAGCATGACCTTTTTCTGAAATCTTTAATCCTACTCTTTGTTTACCCTTTTGTAAGTTTGTTCTGTTTTACGCTCTTTAATGTTTTGTCTTTTTATAGCTTGATTGTTTTTTGTGTGAAGTTTGTGTGAGAACCATTTTTTCAACTGTGTAAGTGCTATATAAAGTTATATTATGGTTGTTGTTGTTACTGTTATTAGTATTGTTAATGTTTTCTGTCTTTTTTCTGGCTGTAGAGAGGATCATGCTAGTCCACAGCAAACACCAGATTGACTTGTGAGTCTTCAAGCAGAAATTATGACAACACCTGCCTAAAGTTCCAGTTTCCTGAACAGCATACCCTGTCTGTATGAGACTCTGTCCCACCTGTCTTCAGTCAAGTCTGGACCCAATGGACCTTTCTCAATATGCGTACTTCTCTGTACTTGTTAACTCGTGGACTTGTGAAACGTCATCAGTCTCAGCCCAAGTACTGTTCCAATTCAAAGTTCGCATTGAGCCAAGCACGGTCCAAATGCCCGGATGTGGCTCGCTCCGCCCATTTTACCGGGTATGCATCGGAGGTGACTCGTCTGCACTTGGGACAGCCAAATATTCCAGAATGCATTTTGCACCAGCAACAGGAAACAATGGCGGAGGAGAAATCCAACAACTGGAAGTTGAAACTTTCGAAATACTACTGTTGTTAAGTCACCGAAAGTAATTTTAGGATGTTTTTAGGCGAGAAGTTAGTTGTTTAAGCATCAAATCTGTGGTCGGTTTGTCAAGATTCAGCCGATTTAAAAATCTGCTCCGACGATTGTTACCCGCCTAGAACTGCCTGATCTCGGCAGTAAACCCCGCCAGCACCGGGGCCTCAGCGCTCACGGTGCCCGCCTAGAACAGTCTGATCTCGGCGAGTCTTTTTGAAACTTGCCGCTGATATTGACGTCTCTGTAGCGTTTTCCTCGTCGGCAAAGAGTACAGCGATCTGATCCACATACATATACAGTTGTGTGAAAAAGTGTTTGCCCCCTTCCTGATTTCTTATTTTTTTGCATGTTTGTCACACTTAAATGTTTCAGATCATCAAACAAATTTAAATATTAGACAAAGATAACACAAGTAAACACAAAATGCAGTTTTTAAATGAAGGTTTTTATTATTAAGGGGAAAACAAAATCCAAACCTACATGGCCCTGTGTGAAAAAGTGATTGCCCCCTAAACCTAATAACTGGTTGGGCCACCCTTAGCAGCAACAACTGCAATCAAGCGTTTGCGATAACTGGCAATGAGTCTTTTACAGCGCTTGTAGAGGAATTTTGGCCCACTCATCTTTGCAGAATTGTTGTAATTCAGCCACATTGGAGGGTTTTCGAGCATGAACAGCTTTTTTAAGGTCATGCCACAGCATCTCAATCGGATTCAGGTCGGGACTTTGACTAGGCCACTCCAAAGTCTTAATTTTGTTTTTCTTAAGCCATTCAGAGGTGGACTTGCTGGTGTGTTTTGGATCATTGTCCTGCTGCAGAACCCAAGTGTGCTTCAGCTTGAGGTCACGAACAGATGGCCGGACATTCTCCTTCAGGATTTTTTGGTAGACAGCAGAATTCATGGTTCCATTTACCACAGCAAGTCTTCCAGGTCCTGAAGCAGCAAAACAGCCCCAGACCATCACACTACCACCACCATATTTTACTGTTGGTATGATGTTCCTTTTCTGAAATGCCGTGTTACTTTTACGCCAGATGTAATGGGACATACACCTTCCAAAAAGTTCAACTTTTGTCTCGTCAGTCCACAGAGTATTTTCCCAAAAGTCTTGGGGATCATCAAGATGTTTTCTGGTGTTTGCATTCAAAACACCAGACCAGAGGCAGGTATGATTAAAGAAAACAAAAACGGTTTGGACTCAGGAAAAATGATCAAGCTCAACTATTTACACGGCAAATAACACAGAAACGGTAAATGTAGATGGAAGCCAACACAGGGCAGGATGAGATCACAGAGAACACCGTCACAGCTCAAGTGTAGCTGCCTTTATGTTCTTTTTGCTCAGCAGTGGTTTTCGTCTTGGAACTCTGCCATGCAGGCCATTTTTGCCCAGTCTCTTTCTTATGGTGGAGTCATGAACACTGACCTTAATTGAGGCAAGTGAGGCCTGCAGTTCTTTGGATGTTGTTCTGGGGTCTTTTGTGACCTCTTGGATGAGTCGTCGCTGCGCTCTTGGGGTAATTTTGGTCGGCCGGCCACTCCTGGGAAGGTTCACCACTGTTCCATGTTTTCGCCATTTGTGGATAATGGCTCTCACTGTGGTTCGCTGGAGTCCCAAAGCTTTAGAAATGGCTTTGTAACCTTTTCCAGACTAATAGATCTCAATTACTTTGTTTCTCATTTGTTCCTGAATTTCTTTGGATCGCAGCATGTCTAGCTTTTGAGGATCTTTTGGTCTACCTCACTTTGTCAGGCAGGTCCTATTTAAGTGATTTCTTGATTGAGAACAGGTGTGGCAGTAATCAGGCCTGGGTGTGGCTAGAAAAATTGAACTCAGCTTTCCAAAGATGTGATAAACCACAGTTAATTTATGTTTTAACAGGGGGGGGCAATCACTTTTTCACACAGGGCCATGTAGGTTTGGATTTTGTTTCCCCCTTAATAATAAAAACCTTAATTTAAAAACTGCATTTTGTGTTTACTTGTGTTATCTTTGTCTAATATTTAAATTTGTTTGATGATCTGAAACATTTAAGTGTGACAAACGTGCAAAAAAATAAGAAATCAGTAAGGGGGCAAACACTTTTTCACACAACTGTACATACAATTACAATTATATATATATGTATAAATACATATAATTATATATATATATATGTATATATAAATCAGTGGTGGGCCGTCAGGGCCTGCAAGGCCTTCTCTGCTGGCCTAAACAGAATCACAAAGTTATAGCTATTTTATCATTTAAAATTTTTTCACTACATGTATTGTAATTTATAAAATATCTTTCCCATTATCTTATTTTCTCATTGCACAGATACTGTCTTCCTCAGTTGCTCTGCTTCCAGTGCAGCTTGTTTTAAGTAGAGCTTTTATCCAATCAGATCTCACCTCTGTGTCTCTAGGTAAGAAGAGAGGCCCGAGGCCTGCAGACTCACAAGTGCATCCATGTGCAGTTTAAGTGAATGGGGACGATATTGTTGATTGCCATATTCTTCAACCAATCAGATCTTTAGTTTGACATGTTGGGCGTATTCTTTGACATGTCAGAGTCTGCTAGCTGGCCTACAACTACGTCAGCATTAACGTGCAGCTCAGTTTTTAGGAGCAGCTCTGCAGTGAGGTGCAGCGTGTGCTGTGATTGATCAGTGGGCGAGCACATGACTATTGTGAAACGAAACTTACAGCAGAGGCTTAGTCAGAGTAGTAAGAGTTCAAATTGAACGATATGGAAGAAATTATGATATTTTTTGTATTTTGCTTGGTGTAGATTTTTATTTTTTTACCTAGCTTTGTTTTTTTAACACTCAATGGCTAAAGTTGGAGGAGAAACGGATTTGTGAGTTGTGAGGATGTGATCAGCATTTGGTAAGTCAACTGGTTTGTTTTTTTACATCTAATATCTGAATGGCCCTCGAGTGTGTAGCAGAATGCGTCTTGCTGCTGTTGTTTTCCCATTAAGCTAGTTAGCGTAGCCTCCCAGAACACTTGCGGAGCCCCAGCTGTTTTTTGTTGTTGTTTTTTTGTTCTGGTTCAGAGGTCACACTGACCGTTGTCTCCTAGTGAGCGCAGAAAACATTATATTTCCTACAATTTAAGCTTCTGCATTTTCCAAATGCACTAGTATTATTCAAACGTATTGTTCGGTTTGTAAGCCTCGTACCGAACGGTTTAATACGAATACGTATATAGTTACAGCCTAGAAACGAATAATAATCCTACCTGTGGCGCCATCATGAGGTTATAAGGTGCTATTTCAGCTGCAGGACAGCAGTGAAGGCCCAGGTATAAAATGCACGGCCTGCCACTGGTATAAATACATATAATTGTATATATATATATATGTGTATATAATATACACCAGAGGTAGCCAACACGGTGCCCGCGGGCACCCTGTCGCCCGCAGGGACCACGTGAGTCGCCCGCAAGGCATGTTCTAAAAATAGCACGAGTCACCATGGAGCTCCGTCTAAAATTGTAGTTGCTGTTCTTTTTTAATCAAAAACGCTTGCATTAGTGTAGATTTTAAAATGACAATATTTCTTGTCATAAGAGAGTTGGGTACCCGGAGGCGCACGGCGGACAGCCAGGATGAGGCCGCCGCACCGCACTAGGTTTTCAGGTTCTGAATGGCGGGCGCTTCCCGTTGGCGCCAGACGCGCGCCGCGAGCGCACCCCGTCGTCAGGTCCGTAAATCGTCGGAACAGGCCGCGGGGCAACAACTCAGGGGTGGCGGGGGTAGAGGCGAGGCAACGCAATCCGACCGAAAAGGCCCAGACTAGAGGTTTGAACGCGGGCGCCCGAAGACGCTCGGCTATAGACGAGGCTTTTTACAAGTTTCTTCGTGGAGAAAAAGGTACCATTGGAAAAGCTGGTGTCGGTGACAACAGACGGGGCTCCCGCGATGACGGGCCGGCATGCGGCTTCATTGCGTAATGCAAAGGTGACCCAGACTTCGCAAAATGTCTACATTACCACTGGATCATTCACCAGCAGGCGCTATGTGCAAAAGTAACCGGCTTTAATCATGTGATGATACAAAAATATCAGAGATGTGATACCTCTGACTTTCAAATGTTGAAACAGATTAACAGAAATAAAAGTTGCATGTTTAAATATATATGTGTAGCTATACCATCATTGTTGTGGAAATCATTATTAATAATTATTGTGAGGAATAATTAACTGACATGTGATCAGACAGTTATCACACATATATTATTATTATTAAAAGGTGATCTGTGCAACTTTGTTATTCAGGAAGTTTGTATCAAATAAGTAGCCCTTCGTACTACTCGGTACCCTTGAAGTAGCTCTCAGTTTAAAAAAGGTTGGTGACCCCTGATATACACTTGTATAATAATTTCGATTTTTTTATTTTAAATGAAAACGAAAAAAGCAGGGTTGTCATATTTAGTTTGATTGTAAAAATACTTAACAGTAAAAAAACGGATTAAACTCATTAGCAAGACCAGCTGAGGTGGTGATGTCATCAAGTAAGCTGCTGTTCCAATTGTCCGTACTGCGTTCTCTGGACTTGGAGTCCAGACTCCAAAAGTTCACAAGTCCGTACTTGTGAACTTGGGTATTGAGAAAGGCCCAATGACTCAGACAGTCTTGTCAAGGCTAATTAGAGGTAAGCGGTGCGATAGGTGCAACTCAAACTTCACTCAATCAATCATCCTCAGGTGCACGGTCCGAGCCAACCGCTTTTTGCAAACATAGATGAAACCAGTACACTGGAATATAGTTTTGTATTAGTGCTATTTGTTTTTAGTGCTCTGAACTGATATCCCCCTTACATTACGTTTCAAGTAGAAGTAAAATGTCATTAATTCTAGGGCATATCCTCATGTGTACTATCTTTCCAAAATCCACCCAAAAGGGGTTTGCACCTGTGTCTTTGTACCCAAGTGGTCCCTACAGTGCACTCTTATGTTTATTTGATGGTGAATGCTGGGGGGCATTGTTTCCTATTGAACTGGGTCTCCGTCATACAGTTTGATTTTTGTTAATGAGAAGACAGTTATATTAGCTATTGTACACTGAATAGCTGGCCAGCCAGCGTTTCTCAGATTGGAGTGAGACAAGGAGAAAAGGTGATGTCGTAATCTTCGCAATAACACATGTTTGATGTGACGTGTCGAGTCTTGGCCAATCAGTGTTAAGATGTCAACACCGTCTTCATTTCCATCCGTTAAAGTTTAAGTTACGTTATGTTCCGCTACAGTTCAGACTTGCTGGGTTAAGGCTAACGTCCACTGCATGCAAAACTTTGTCGACTGTTAACGGTCGTCATTATTGCGATTTAGGAGGAAAAAACGTAACGTGATGAAACATGCAGCCCCCCCGTGTACCTCCTCCTCCTCCTCCTCCAAGTCACCTGTTTCTGCCCTTTTTCCAGCTTCCTTCTCTCCTCCTGTCACGCATTCTGTCCACAGCCCATAGTGGGAGGTGCATGACCGAGCACTGATGACCATGACAACTTGCAGAGCTGCAGCGTGAGACTAGATGACTTTGTTCGTTGCATCGGGGACACTGCGATCATGAGGTCAAAATTTGAATTTGTCTAATACTTTGGATGATGACCAAATAAAACTAATGACATTCCTATCAGCTTCAGTTGCACTTCATGTTTTGTGGCTAATTAGCTAACATTCGAAACTAAGATAGTGAACAAGGGAAACTGTTGAACATCACCATGTTCGCCTACTGATGTTAGCATTTAGCTCAAAGCACCGCTGTGTGTATACAAAGAGGTGCTAGCATGGCTGTACATGTACATGACTCTTTTTTTACCCAAACCATGATCTCTTCTAAACCAAGTAGTTTTTGTGCCAATATTTAATCCTATAACATCCTATTACAGAGGCTGGGACAGCCGCCTGTAGTTAGCTGTTAGCTCCGGTGCTGCCAATACTGGGATTCATACGGTCAAGGATTATAGGACTATAGTTTGTTACACTACTACTTTAAAGAACCAGAAAATGTCCACTTTCTCTTGGTGGCTAGCCATTTCTGTCTCTATTGAGGCAATATAATGGGTCCTTTTACAAAATGATCCCATAAAACAGAGGTGACATTGCTCCTCAGTCCATTTGTGTCTTCATCACTCCCATCTCTCTGCCTCCTGTACTCTATTAGCGAGGGTCAGACAATTAGCCTCTCTTGAAGAAGGGAAGCAGAGAAGCTCCCATTGAGAAGCTCCTCATCAGCCAGTCCTTCATCTCATCCTCAGCACCTGAATTTGAAAGAGACTTGACAACAATAAAAAGTCTGGGCTCAATTAAAAAGCTACTCTTAGACATGTCGCACATACTAACTGCCACCATTTGAAAGATAATGTTGAGATGTGAAATGAACCATCTTTCTTGTTTTATCTTAATTTGCTCTGCTGTAAGTTTAGTGCATAATTACTGAAGAGAGAGTTCTCAGTCCTGCAAAAGAACCTCCTGAAGGACACTGAAGGATATTTCATGAACTGAAGTCAGACTAAAAACAAAACATCACTTTAAAGGCCTCACCAGTAATTTAGATATCATTTACACTGGCCCAATCCCATTCTCCACACTTATGGACAGACATTTTGAGCCCTTTATGAAGCCTTTCTGTTAGGGAATTACCCACAATTCTTAGCGTTGCGACATTAAACAAAGGGTTGCCAGTGAAAGCTTGAGACATTAAAAAAAGGTAAACAAAGAGAACGGAACATGTGTGTTCAGCCTGGCATATTACATTTTCACAGAAACATTAAGGATTTAAGATGGTACATAAAAACACATGAAAGCAGAGGAATGCAAGAAGAGACTATATTACACATAAACAAACTCTGCTTTATGGGTTTTATTTGACTCTAAATGGACCATAATGTACTAAATGAACATCATGCTGTATTGAAGAAGACTTGAAACTAGAGATTGAGACCATAAACTCATGTTTACAATGTTTACTGAGGTAATAAATCAAGAGAGAAGTAGAGTCATTTTCTCATAGACTTCTATACAACCAGAGGAGTCGCCCCCTGATGGTCAGTAGAAATAATGCAAGTTTAAGACACTCGCTTCACTCGTCAGAACCATAGGTTGCCGCCTGGTTAGGACCCACCACTCAAAATGGTGGCTGAGCCATTCAACTCAGTTTCCCATCAACCTTCAATTTTCACACATAACTGACACCTGCCTGCAATATTCCTGCTCAGTATGTACTGCTAATCCAGCGTGAGTGTCAACAGCTACAAAAAAGTCTGCTGAGCTGCCAACTCAAGGAGAACAAAGGACTGGAGCGACCAGCTTTCTTCCAATGTGCACCATTGACTGCGTCTTTTGACACCAGAACCTAAACCTTTCTCAGCCTGGCTCCTCCAACCCTGATGGGGTCGCCAGCTAACAAAGGAACGTCTTTTCCCCCATGGGCTTGGTAAAGTCACTGGCCTTAGTACAGTACAACATTAGCACAGAAGAAGGGCCCCAACACACCGAGACCCATCGCATTAATCGTGTGGCCCTCACAACTAGCAGGACCATTTCTTTGCTTTTACTAATGTTTATTTCAGGAGAACGTACGAGGATGTCAAGAGCCATATCCAGTCTTTGTGGTTGTTAGATTGACCTCTCAACAAGAAATGTTAACAGTCACTAAGGGTAGGGAAAGTGTGTAGAGAAGATAGTACTGATTGTGTATCATCTGCTTCTCACATATAAACGACTTGAACCATGCAAGAGCATTTTCATATGCCAATATAAAAAAAAGTGAAATGGGAACTTGTATCCTGATTAAGAAATTGTTCACAATTTCTAAATGCTGGAATCAGTGTTGTTAAACACATTTTACAATCAACGTTTCAATCAGAGCATGCAAAGTGTTATGTACGGGTAGGAAGTGATCCAGGCTGCTAATCCTACAAAGTATACTGCCTGTCTCTTGTTTTAGTGTTGCTCATGTGTCATATGTGCCATCACCATGCAGCTTTTCTCATACAATTCATCTTGGATGGAGACTCGTCTTTTGTCTGTTCTCACAGCCAAAGCCTTTCTGTTCTGCTACACTGCTGTCTTTCCTTCCTCCTCAGTCCCAGCCATTATTAGCTCATTATATATTAAAGAGCCCTTCCATTCCCTCTGGTGATGTATGTTCCTGAGGAGTGAGAGGAGAGAGCTCGCTCAGCACAGCAGCTTGATCTCTGCCTTCACTCTGTCTCTTAAGGTTGGGGGTATTGATGGTGTAGCACTCTGTGCATTAATAGTGCAGGTTGAAGAGGTGCTCTCCCTAACGGACATTTGAGCCACTGCATCCGAGGAGCCAGTAAAGATGAAACTGTTTTTCAGTGTTGACTAAAGCAGTGAAATATGGGGTTCAAACAGCCACTGTGACTTCTGTGGTCGAAAGGTTTATTATTGTGTTGAAATAAATTTCTGTAATACATTTTGTTTTAAAAAACCCATGCAGGGATGAACTTGGTCACAGAGCTATTCGAAAGTAATGACAAACTGCTTTATTTCTACGGTGGCAAAAGGAGTACTCAAATCCTTTGCTTAAGTAAAAGTATTTGTCCAGTAACAGACTTCTAACATCGCTTTTCAGAATGTTTCAAATTAAACACACTGTATTCCTTATAACATTATAAAACACATACCATTAAACCCACAGCCAGTGTGTTCTCAAAGATTTTATATAACTCGACAACCAACATTGATCTTCTGCCAGTTAAAATGCAGAGTGGCTGCTAGCGGTAGTGCTAGCTCACGGCAACTGAAAAATGGACACAACTGTATGAGAGGGCATGATTAAGGGAGAGCGGGACATCAAAACATCTGTCTAAATGTGTCAGACATCAAACTGCATAAATTTGTGTTCTTATTTTTTGAAAACATAATGTGGCAATTTACCCTATTTAGTGGGGCAACTTGTCTGTACTTAAACATTTCTAACTAAATTAAATTCAGAAGTAAAGACCTAGAGATTATACATTTAGGCACTAGAATGTATTATATAATTTAGTATAGAAAATTAGTTACTGTGTTATGCTGAGACTGATAAATTGAAGTGAAAGCAATAAGTGACAATATACCCCATTCTGCATGTAAATGAGTAACTGTTCCTTCAGCCTGATAATTAAACATTTCCTTATAAAATCAAACTGTCAACCTGAATTGCACATTTTTGTTGAATGTGATAGTTTGCATGAAATATATTGAGTCAATATTTAGACATGAGACAGTTTCTGCATACAATCAAGCTGAGATGCAGGGGAGGTTAATGGGATTTGAAACTATTGCAAATCCTCAGTTTGCTCAGGCTGCTCTGCGCCTGGAGGAATGATTTTAATGTGGTGTGGAGACATGATTCATTCAGGAACCAATATTCTTTCTAAAACAAATATGTTTCCATCCACAGAGTTCATCGAAGCAGCACATAACGTCTTGCTCTCAATTTTACAGGGTTTTGTTTTATTTATGATCTTAAAAAGAATGCATCTTTAAGTCTTCACACAAACTCCAATGAAGCATTACTGTAAAGGTAACGTTAACTCCAAACAATCGATGTGCCAGTGGACTCAAATGGATATAGTACTTTTCAATACAGCAGTGTGTGCCTTGTGTTATTGAATCCACTGAGGCAAAGACTGCCATAATGGCACATGCTCCCCTGTGATATGTCGGAGAGTGTTTACTCATATAATTGAAGAGGGATTTTTAAATATGGATTAGTTCTGGTTCAAATAAATATGATAAAGAGGGGAATGGCAGGTATATATTTATGTTTTGAACAGTAATACAGTACTGTATTTAATTTATTTAGATCAACACACTCCCATAAAATAAATGTTCATCTCAATTTAAAGGAAAAACAGCCCAAAACCATTAAAGCAGCCACAATTGTCCCATACGAAATTTTACAATGGTTCATTTGACCACTGGCGTAATTTCCACTGGGGACATGTCCTATTCACTTTTCAAAATCCTATTTTACTAAAATCTCTCTGAATGTTGTTTTCTGACAAAAGGTGATACACTTAGCTGAGGCTCCTTTGGTTATTTTCATGTGCCCAAAGCAATGAGATCATTATCAGCATATCGTGCCAATGTAAGTACTTCCTTACACACCGGTGGAAGCAGGTGAGGCCAGGAAAATCCCATCCAGCACTGGGGGGCGCCAGTGCTGTTGGCCTGGAGAATGTTCTGTACAGCCTAGCCAGCCTGGCAATGATGGGACTAACTGAAGGACATCCACACCAAGCACAATTCCTGCTGTGCTAATTGATATGTATTGTACAGAATTCACAAACTGTCCGATGTCTGCAGCACACCCAAAAAATACAAATAGTTAGCAGAGTTGAAAATCAGATATCACCTGCAGAACTTGGACCAAGATATGGAGATGAAAGGAAAGACACAGAGGACATTAGAAAGAGAAATAAGTGATTATTTGAATACACTCTAAACATGTCTGTAACACAACGTCTTTTTTCTCTCCCAAGCTCCCAGCAGACAAGTGATCCCATAAAATAAAAGGTAAAAAAAAACATTACAAATGCATCATCCATTTCTAATCTTCATCTCAATAACTGCCCGAATATATCAACAGTAATAACAACAGTTGTCTTCAGCAGTCTACATAAACACAATGAAACAGTAACAGTGACTACCACATGAATAATTATTAAAAAAATAATACAATGATAAAATAATAACAGTCTGCCTACTTAACTGAATTACTTTATGTACATGTGTTTTTTTTAATCCAGGCAAATAAAAATAAGGCAAATACATACATAGGAACATAGAATAACTGAAGAACACACTGATTTCCGATCGGAGTAACTGCTGACTAAACCGATAACGCACCTGAATTAATCAAGCCTGGCTGTTCTGCACATAATCAATCTGCATGGTAAGGAAATAGCTTGCAGGTCCTGCTCAGTCAGTGTTATGGTCAATGTGACAAAGACCCTCTCCATTGCAGGCATTTGTGGACTGTTCAAGACAATGAGAGACTCACACACTGAGTTGAATGTTTATTGTACAGTTCTGATATGGTCTCAGGAGTGATTATTGAAGGTCGGGCCTGTCGACACAAACATGTTATTAGTTTGGTTATCTGTAACTTAAATGATTGAATATATTAATGGTGCTGTCAAATAACATGCATGTTCAAGCACTTAAGCGGCATAAGTCGCTCGGCGCTGTCTCCCCGTCTTGGTGAACGTGTGTTCGCCTTCTGTCATCCACTGCTCCCACGCAGCTCGCAGTCTAGCTTTGAACGGCCTGTTGACACCAATATCTAGCGGCTGGAGTTCTTTAGTTAATCCACCCGGAATGACGGCAAGCTCCGAATTAGTTTTCTTCACTTGTTTTTTGACACCATCGGTGATATGGGCGCGCATGGAGTCGTAAATCAATAGGGACGGAGCTGTGTGGAAAAAGCCACCCGGTCTCTTGACGTAAATTTCTCTCAGCCACTCACTCATCTTGTCCTTATCCATCCATCCCTTCGAGTTAACTTTAATGACGACGCCGGCTGGAAAGTTTTCTTTTGGCAAGGTCTTCCTTTTGAAAATAACCATGGGTGGAAGTTTCTGGCCATTAGCCTGGCAGGCGAGAACTACAGTGAAGGATGACTTCTCATTCCCTGTGGTGCGTATAGACACCGTACTGGTCCCCGTTTTCGCCACAGTGCGATTCACGGGAATATCGAAGGTGAGTGGAACCTCGTCCATGTTGGTGATGTGCTCTGGCCGGATCTTCTTTTCAGTGATCTTGTTTTTGCAGTATGCGCGGAACGTGGCCAGCTTTTCTTGGTAATCTTTTGGCAGTTGCTGCGAGACGGTAGTTCGTGTGCGGATTGAGAGATTACGTCTTTTCATAAAACGAAAGCACCAAGAAGGACCGCCTTGAAATTCATCGATGTTCATGTCCTGTGCTAGCGCTGTTGCCTTCATTCGAATAGTGACTGTAGAGACGCTTCTACTTGCTGCTCTCTGTTCAACAACCCACTGTTCGAGTTTGTCCTCTAACTGTGGCCATCTCGCTTTGTTCCCTCGGAAACTCTTTTTAGTCTTCTTTACTTGGCACAGGTCATCTTCTTGCTTCCTCCACTTGATTCATTAATGTTGAATTCTCTCGCTGCTGCTCTATTCCCATGTTCGGCTGCGTAGCTGACAGCCTTGAGTTTGAACTCAGCGTCGTAAGCGTGTCTCTTGAAAGGTGCCATTTTGGGGTCTTTATACACACAAGTGGTGTTGGACTAGGAGTAAGCACAGTACCGGTGTTTACCGCGGTGCGGCTTTGTAGTTTACCAGTCGTACTGAAACATTTTGACAGAGCGCCGTGTACAACCAGTATGGATCAACCAATTAACCAATTGATCCATATATAAGGCGCTCCGGATTACAAGGCGCACTGTCGTTTTTTGAGAAAATTAAAGGCTTTTAAGTGCGCCTTATAGTGCGGCAAATACGGTACCTCTGCTGTGTCTCCTCTCCAGGGTGTTCATCTTAAAAGAGTCCCCAGGGTACAAGACCACCATTTTATAGTTCCGGGAAGGTACCATGTGGGAATTACTAGAGGGGTGGTAGGAAAATTGAATCCTCTGTTTGGGCCAGATATGATCTCTCTGGCGAAGTTTTACCATAATAGAGATCATATAGAGAATTGACCTTTAGAACATTAGGCATCTATTTTAATGTGTTGTTGTAGATTAGGGGATTGTGGGGTAGAGTGAGGGGCAGAGTCGCCTATCTTGCAGTAATGTGGAGGTCCTCGTTAGTTTCAGACTATATAAGGCTGCCATAATTACATCGAGTCTGTCGCTGCCAGGACCACATGCTGCCCGTGGTCCCTGAAGAGTTATCCCATGTATTTGTTTCGTTTTTTTGTCGGTGAAATAAACACCTGGTTGGGTTACACGTACTGTCTGTGTCCGTCCTCCTGCTTCCGAAGTCAGTCATCCTGTATTATTAAAAGGACGGATTATAGCTATAGTGTCTCTTTTATGGATCCAGGTGTGGTAACGTGAAATAACTGGGTGTGATTGTAAAACTCACAGTAACAGTAACTTCAGCATGTTAACTTGTGACTGGCATTACTTTGCGATTAATGTAGGGCACCAGCAGCTCTGCTCAAATCACAGTTGGGACAAACCAACAGATAACATCTATCAGACTGGAATGGCAAAAGGTAGTCCAAACAACCAAGAATAAAGCGTGTGTAGCTGAATATAAGTAAAGGAGAAAAATAATGATTGGACTGGTGACTTACTTTAAGACTTCAAGATTTAAGCTGTGTATCTCTACTGTTCATGAAGCCATTTCTCTGCTTGACTGTGCTCTTTCTGCTCCTGTTTGTTAACAAAGCATTTAGTCTAATTGTGTGCTGTTCCAGTGGTGTTGGCTGATGAGTTTGGTCAGCAATCCGTTTGCAGTTGACATGGAAAGAGCACCTGTGCACATCCAAATGGAGCTGATAGACCTCCAGTGTGATGACACTCAAGGCAAAGTATGACTATTTGGGCGCTGCACAGTTTCCAAGCTTCATCCCCGAAACGATGCCTCCATGCTGCTCAAATGCTCTGCATGTTTGGAAGCACATACCTGTGTGAGCTTTTCTCTGATGAAGATGAACAAAAACCCACACAGGAGTCGTCTCACTGATGTTGGAAAATGTTGTCCATTGCCTGGACGTACTGTTAGAGGGCTCAGTATATTCATTAAATGTATTCATTATATTCCTTTGATTTTACTTTTAGGGTTAGATTTGAAAGCTTTCGCATTAACATTCAATTCAATTTTGAATTAATCTAAGTTGGTGCTTGTTTGTTGTGTATTTTAGATAGATGTTTGAGGGAAATCGAACAGTCTTTCCCACGTTGAAATCACTAGGAATCTATGGGTTGGCCCAGTTCTATTTCATACAGGCCCTGCCTACTAAGAGCTATTACTATTGGGTTTATCACATGACAGTACGGGTCGCCCGATCCCTCCTGCCTGTGGCTGATCCACTGTGCGGCCGCTCAGAGACGTCCCTCTTTCTGCTCGACTGTGCTGCCGGCTATAGGCAGCCTCGTCCGAGAGCTCCTCGAGATAATCAAAAAGGTGTGTGCCTACAAAGACCTGACCATTAGACCAGTGCAGGTGTCACCACCCTAGGCCGACATTAGTGTGGATTATCCCTAACCTCAGGTGACCAGATGAGCTTCCGTATGGTGTCTCTCCCCCATGATTGTGAAGTTTTAGTCAAGGGCAGCAGTGGAACCTGGACAGCTGAAGGCTCCTGTCTCCATGTAAGCTCGACAACCAAGCTAGTTGACTGCAGTACTATTCAGCCTGCGTCTACCAGAACACCTTCCAAGCCAAATGGTCAACAGCCTGGAGCCCATTGCAGGTGCTTTCATTCCTTTAAATACTTGTGGACAGGAATTTGACTTACGCTGCTTCTATTTCATCCCGTCATTCGGTGACATATTCTTTGCCCCCGAGTGGGATTTGGCACACTGGTTTTACGTGCAATGGTAACAGCCCCCTTTTGAACCTCTGGATCAGGTTTCTGTCAGAGGAAACGGCTCTGATTTTGCCCCGGACATCTGCAAAGAGGAAAACCCAGCATTTACACAGAAAAACATCACTTGCTACTTCAGCTCGATAGTGGTAACGTTGGATGGTTTCTTTCCTCCTCCTCACAGATCTGAGGAGGAAGCCAAATTTCCTATGCCTGGTGCGTGTCCTGTCCTGCTATGTTGCATGCACAGCTGCCCAGCAGCTATTTGTAGATTACAGAGAATGGTCTCAGGGGCCTCCTCTGTCTGCACAACGCCTGTCACACTGGCTGTGTGAGGCTATTTCACAGGCATATCTCTCCTCTGGCATGGATCCTCCGGAGAGCCGATTGTAAGGTCACATCTCAAGTTATACCCAAGGTGAGACCAAGGTGAGGTCCACACAACAGGTGGGCGTTGATTAAAGTTCTTTCAGTGCTCCACATGCGCACATGGGTTAAACTCAATAGCGATAGCTCTTAGAGGGCTGCGCCTATACTCATACAATGTAGAGTTACGGTACGTAATTAACGTCCTTCTTAGGTTTGTAACGGTATGAGAGTTTCACAGTAAGAAAACCGTCTTGGAAAATATCGTGGTTTCATTGTGTGCAATTCTACATTATTATTAATATTACTATTAATATTAATATATAACTATTATCAGTTACAATGTCCCTTAAAGGAATGATGACAAAATTATCATATTAAAGAATTATAAACCTGATAAAAAAAATAGCATGCAACTATAACAAGTTACATAACTAAAGCATTTTAATTTACATTTTAGCATCACTATAGCATATTCAAATAACTAAATGAAAAAATAATAAGCAAGAACCCGAACAAGTGCGTTCCTTCACCTGTTTCTAAAATACTGATTGATTACTTTGTATCCTGCATGCCAGACGTCTCACTCGTGGCTCTGCCGGTTCTGCCTCTTCTCTGGTATCGTGTTCCTGACATGTCGACATTGGTTAATCCCGTGCTGTTTTATGTGCCATGCGATACACCATTGTGCTGAAGATTTTTCTGAGAGAGATGAAGACGAGGAAGAAGGGTTCAAGCCGAACCTCAACGAAGAAGACGACCAGGTTCCGAAGGTATCAGAGAGAGCCGAATCAACTGCCACTGAGCCAGAAATGGAAGAGTGTGATTCAACAAACTACAATCATCCAACCAGATGCAGATGTCCAAAGAGGAACATCTGCCATTGTATGCAGCTCAACCTCCCATCTGCCCATTAGAGCTAAGGGCAAATATGAAACTCTCCTGGCTTCAACGATGGCTGGTGGCTTCTTTTTCATGTCATTGATCGGACATGGATTGTGTCCAGGCTATGCAATTCTGATACCAGTGCTAACTGACCACCTCGGAATGCAACGCTGTGATTACCTTGAACCAAACAGGAGAAGATTTTGCAGCAAGCCCTCAAGGCACAATTAAGGTCATGAGACATGCAGTTAATACTGTTAGGGTCCTGACTCTCGCAGACAATGGAAGGCCGCACGTCGCCCTCTGCTGCATCTTTCGTCAGTAAAGTCATGCCAAAAAAATCAGCTGGTTTGAGTTATAATCAAAAAGTATTTAATAATTAACAAGCCAAAACATTTACAAACTAGTGCTTGGCGGTATACCGGTTTTAATTTCTCGTATGATATAAATTTTTCACACACCGTCATACAGCCGAAACAACTGCTGTCACTCTTCAACAGGCAGCAAAATATATTGTTCGCCGCTAGGGGCGGTTGGAGCTAGTTGTCTTAAGTGTGTTGAGAGGGACCCCTAGTCATGGTTATAACTTTATAACAACAATTAATAAATCACAACTAACGCTCTTTAACAGGGCAAAACACCACGACACAACAGTTTGTGAAAAATAAACAATTAGTAACACTAATAATTGTACATTTATAAAATTACACCGCCGAACTGCATGCTGGGTACAGCTCGCTAGACCGCTAGCATAACAGTCTGCTAACAGCTAGAAGAAGCTCTGTCACCACATTAAAGAACAGAAAAGAGTGATGCAGGAGGAACAAATAGAGACCGGCAATGCACCAATACAATTTGTTCCCAAGAGAGGAGCTGTGTCTGCTGTTGGGAGTTTTTTTGGTTTTAAAAAATCCGACGTAGATCAAAAGACGATATATTGTAAAGTTTGTCGAGCCGCTGTTACCTCTGGTGGCAACACTAGCAATTTACTCTATCACCTCAGCCGAAAACATGTGTTGGAATATGAAGAGTGTATGCAATTACGGTCCTCGGATGCTTTTTGGGGTATTTTGGTCAGACACATATGCAACGCTGATTACCGTGTGGTATTTGTTATAAATGTACGTTGGTACATAGAGTGTGATAAGAAGCTGTACATGGAGGGACTTAGGACCCAGGGGAATGTAGGTGAAGGAAACAGGAAGTGACGGAAGACACGCCACACAAAGCTGTTCACCGCTCGCTGGCCGGGCGGTTCTTGTGTTAGTTTTCGGCATTAATTAATTAATGCGTTAACGCGGAAAAAATAAATACCGTGAAACCGCCAGAATCTTACAAAATACCGTGATACACATTTTTGGTCATACCGCCCAGCACTATTACAAACTGAATTACACCATCAATAGCAATATGTTCCATGGAGCCTAATGAATTCCTCTCAACAGTCCAGCCTAGCTAGTTATCTGTAAAGAGGGCATCACAGATCTGAAGATTCTTCTGAGAAACAGTGTCTTATTGTTTGAAAATGTCTTGTATCAGCTCAGTGATTGGCTGAAATCCGATAAGCCCCTCCTGACCTTTGACCCATTGGCCTGGTCAATCACTCCTCTTCAGCCAGCGTCAGGCCATCCCCCGCTGCAGCAGCCTCCATTCCTTGATCGCTTCCTGCTTCCTTCCTGTTGCCAGTTTCTCTGCTGCTCATCTATTACCATTTATGGTCGTCCCTGCAAAGCCTCGCTCAAAATCCCTCACTCTCCTTCATGGTTCAAAACATTCAGTGACTATTCTCACAGTGTTCAAAGCTTCTACATGTATTCATATTGTAGACATATAATATCCCCTATAAGTAAACATATAATACATTCCATAAGTCAATATATTGTGACATTTAATATATTCTTCAAGGTGTGCTTTTAATCATACTAAAAATGTTTTTAAATATAGATTCCTCACAATAACTGCTTGACAAGCAATTAATGCCTCATAAGGCCTTTTTGTAATGTTGGTCTTAAAATGAGGTGTGGTCAGGCGCATTGTTAGCACATTGCTATCTTGATGCAGCCATCTGCTTTTGTTGGTCAATGGCACAATCAATTTCTGCAGCCTCAAGGTGACATATTTTACATATCCCACATTATGTACTTACCACATTATTGCTTAAGCTTTTTTCATGTCTCATACACAGGGATGTGCAGCAGCACTCCCCTTCAATTAAATGGGTCATCAGTGTATTTGCTCATATGCAGTCAAATTTAATTGTTGATGGGAAAGAGGACTGGGACACAGCAGAAGGAAAAGGCCCACCGGCCAAGGACCACATACCTTTTCGTGAATGCAACTGTTCATCACAGTCATCTGCAGTGGCGGGCTGTGCATTTTATACCTAGGCCTTCACTGCTGTCCTGCAGCTGAAATACCACCTTATAACCACATGATGGCACCACAGCTATTATTCGTTTCTAAGGCTGTAACTATGTACGTATTCGTATTAAACCGTTCGGTACGAGGCTTACAATACGTTTGAATAATACTAGAGAAAATGCAGAAGCTTAAATTCAGGAAAATATAATGTTTTCTGCTCTCATGTAGGACAGTGGTTCTCAGCTGGTCTGGCTGTGGGAGCCACCATCATTCCTTAATGAGGAGCCGCGGCCCCAAAGAGATCGTCTTATGATTTTACTGTCACACCTTGAACATTAGACATACTGCTCTGCAATGTCTTTCCTTGTCTCAGTCCCCTGTGTCATGGTGTGTGGTACATCTCACTCGAGTCAGGAAACTTGTCAGAATGCCCATATTTGATTGGCTGAGCTGCATCACTCACGTTGTGATTCAGAACACCGACTAAGCCTCTGCTGTAAAGTTTCGTTTCATGATAGTCACGTGCTCGCCCACTGACCAATCACAGCACACTCTGCACCTCGCGGCAAAGCTACACATGAACTGCATGTAATGCTGACGTAGCTATAGGCCGGCTAGCAGGCTCTGACACGTCAAAGAATACGCCCAACATGTCAAACTAAAGATCTGATTGGTTGAAGACTATGACGATCAACAATATCGTCCCCATTCACTTAAACTGCACATGGATGCACGTGTGAGTCTGCAGGCCTCGGGCCTCTCTTCTTACCTAGAGACACAGAGGTGAGATCTGATTGGATAAAAGCTCTGCTTAAAACAAGCTGCACTGGAAGCAGAGCAACTGAGGAAGACAGTAGCTGTGCAATGAGAAAATAAGATAATGGGGAAACAAATTATAATACATGTAGTGTATATATAATACATTTATTTATGAAAAATTATTGAATTATAAAATAGCTATAACTTTGTTATTCTGTCTAGGCCAGCAGAGAAGGCTTTGCTGGCCCTGACGGCCCACCACTGCTTGGAATATGCAGACTCTGCTGACTGATTGACTGCAGGGGTCTAGCTGGATGACTGAAGAAATTATACTGGAGAACCCAATATAATTAGAGGTGCAAATTCTTTTGCTGGCTGGGTCAGGGCTGCTAGCTGTGGGGTTGACCGACCATTTGATACGATGTCCAGTTTTTCTGGAAATGTCCTTGAGAAATTTGTTTCTCCTCCTTCAGCCATTGAGTGTTAAAAAAACAAAGCTCGGAAAAAAAAAAGAATCTATACCAAGCAAAACGCTAAAAATATCATAACTTCTCTTATGTTTCAACCTGAACTCTTAGTAAACACTAAGATCTGCTAGCTAGCTTTCTGTTTGACAAAAGTCACGCTGGCCCACTGACCAATCACGGCACACGTTAATGCAGACGTACTTAGGAGGCTACCTCAGTGCTACTGGCATGTCAAAGAATACGCCCAACATGTCAAACTAAAGATCTGATTGGTTGAAGACTATGACAATCAACAATATCGTCCCCATTTACTTTAAACTACAAAGGCTCTCTAGCGGGCCTCTCTCCTTACATAGAGACATAGGGGCTGAATCTGATTGGATAAAAGCTCTCCTTAAAACAAGCTGTGCTGGAAGCAGCACTGCAGGCTGGAAGCAGAGCAACAGAGGAAGACAGGAGCTGTCTAAAGAGAATATCTAAAAACGTTCTTTATTTTAAGACGGTGTAGACCGAAGCTGACAAATACAGATCATATACAATAAGGACATGATGGAAAAGCATTATACTTTGCTCATTCAATGCAGTTGTCCATGTTTTAGCCGAGACTTTCGGCATTACACATGATTGTAAACCTCCCTCTCTCCCACTGTTGAATTATGACATGGTTTACACATCCCACTGTGTGTGGATCAAGTAATTCTCTGCATTATTGTCCACAGCGTCTGTGGCCATATGATGCATTACAATACCCTTTTTTTCTCAAATGCAGCACGCTTTACTTATCTATGAGGCAAAGAGAAGGATTCTGGTGTGTTAAGTCACAAAGTGCTTCTTTAAGCCTTTTTGTCAGTATCATTATCTGTGAGATATATTCTGAATCAACTCCTCCAAGTCATATCAATACTCACATTCCTCGAGGCACCGGCCGAGGAGGTGGAGTAGCAGCCATCTTTGACTCAAGCCTATTATTAAACCCTAAACCTAAACTAGATTATAACTCATTTGAAAGCCTGGTTCTTAGTCTTTCACACCCAACGTGGAAAACAATACAGCCAGTTATATGTGTTATAGTGTACCGGGCCCCAGGTCCGTATTCTGAATTTCTATCGGAATGTTCTCAGTTTTTATCAAGTCTAGTCATTAAAACAGATAAAGTGATTATTGTAGGTGACTTTAATATTCATGTGGATGTCGAGAACAATAGCCTCAGTACTGCATTTATCTCATTATTAGATTCGATTGGTTTCTGTCAGAATGTACAGAAACCCACTCACTGTTTTAACCCTCGACCTGGTTCTGACTTATGGCATTAACATAGAAGATTTAATAGTCTTTCCACAGAACCCTCTTTTATCGGAACGTTATCTAATAACCTTTGAATTCCTACTAACGGAGTGTACACCGTTAAGCAAGTGTTACTACACTAGATGTCTATCTGATGGTGCTGTAGCTCAATTTAAAGAAGCGATTCCGTCTGTATTTAACTCAATACCATGCTTCAATATAACAGAGGACTCCTGGGCTAACTTTAGTCCGTCCCAGATTGATCATCTTGTCGATAGTGCTACTGTAGGAAATTTAGGTTTAGAAGTATGCTTTAAGAAATTATAATTAGAAGTGTTTAAGAATTCATAATTAGTCATAATTACAGGAGTGTTTTAGAATTTATAGTTAGAAATGTTTCTTAGTAGAATTTGTAGCACCTTTAGATCTATGCTTGTAAAACTTGTGAAGTTTTTGCCAAAAGTTGCAAATCCTTATCTTTATATAGAATGTTTATAAGTGTTAAACCATAAAAGACAGTCATTGAATGTATTAAACTGATGAGTAGACAAGGGTCAGACAGGCATTTACAGACAGGCATTTACAGGTCATACCCGTGCGAGCGTCCTGCGAGAAGGAGGAGCCAGCTGGATTTAGCCAATAGGAACTACGGACATTATGGGATGTTTTTTGAACTATGTAAGGCGGGAGAGAAAGAACTTCCGGTCTCTTGCTCCTGTTCCACCGTGTGGGTGGTAACGCTTTCGGGGTGAGGCGCGGGTCATATTTTATGTAAATGTAAATAATGTACTTCACTTTGCAATTGTATTAGCTTCAGAAGTATTAAATACTTTTGTTTATAATTGAAACCGGCTGACTTTGTAGCAGAGGCCGGACCATGCGGTCTCTCCCACAGTCTAGAGGTTCCTTGGACCTAACACTACAAGCTCACTGAGAAGGACACTAGACTCTATTGCTCCTTTAAAAAATAAGTTAGTGAAACAAAGGAGGTTCGCTCCATGGTATAACCCTGAAACCCGCCAATTAAAGCAAACATCGCGAAAACTTGAAAGAACATGGCATTCCAATAACTTGGAAGAATCTCGGTTAGTCTGGCGAGACAGTCTTAAAACGTATAAGAAGGCCCTCCGTAATGCCAGAGCAGCTTATTACTCATCGTTAATAGAGACAAATAAGAACAAGCCCAGGTTTCTCTTCAGCACTGTAGCCAGGCTGACAGAGAGTCACAGCTCTGTGAGCCGAGTATCCCTATAGACCTCAGTAGTAATGACTTCATGAACTTCTTTAATGATAAGATTATAACTATTAGAGAGAACATTAACAATGTACTGCCCTCGACTAGTACCGATCTTTCCACAAATAGAGTAACGATAGAAACAGCTGTAAACCCTGATATATGTTTAGATGGCTTTACTCCCATCGACCTTGACAAACTGACTTCAACAATGTCTACGTCTAAACCTTCTACCTGTCTCTTCGACCCTATACCGACTAGGCTGCTTAAAGAAGTGTTACCGTTAATTAGCACGACTTTATTAGATATGATCAACCTGTCTTCACTAACAGGCCATGTACCACAGTCCTTCAAAGTAGCTGTAATTAAACCTCTTCTTAAGAAGCCCACTCTGGGTCAGAGGTGTTGGGCAACTATAGACCGATCTCTAACCTTCCCTTTCTCTCTAAGATCCTTGAGAAAGCAGTTGCAAATCAGTTGTGTGAGTTTCTACGTAACAATAGTTTATTTGAGGATTTTCAGTCAGGATTTAGAAAGCATCATAGCAGAGACAGCTCTGGTAAAAAATAACTAATGACCTTCTAATCGCATCAGACAAAGGACTAGTCTCTGTTCTTGTCTTGTTAGACCTTAGTGCTGCGTTCGACACTATAGACCACTACATCCTGTTGCAGAGACTAGAACATTATATTGGCATCAAAGGAACCGCACTGAACTGGTTTACATCCTATTTATCGGATCGATCTCAGTTTGTTTATGTAAACGATGAAACCTCGATGAAGACCAACGTTAGTCATGGAGTTCCACAAGGTTCTGTGCTTGAACCAATCTTGTTCACCTTATATGTGCTTCCTTTAGGCAATATTATCAGAAAACACTATAAACGTTCATTGTTATGCAGATGATACTCAATTATATCTATCGATCAAACCAGATGAAACCAACCACTAAACTGCAAACATGTCTTAAGGACATAAAAACCTGGAAAACCTGCAACTTCCTGATGTTAAACTCAGACAAAATTAAGTTATTCTACTAGGCCCAGAACACCTCCGATATCAGTTATCTAATGATATAGTTTCTCTAGATGGCATTGCGCTGGCATCCAGCAGCACCGTAAAGAATCTTGGAGTTACCTTTGATCAGGATTTGTCTTTTAACTCTCAGATAAAACACATTTCTAGGACTGCCTTTTTTCACCTACGTAATATTTCAAAAACCAGGCACATCCTGTCTCAAAGCGATGCAGAGAAATGAGTTCATGCATTTGTTACCTCTAGACTAGATTACTGCAATTCCTTATTATCAGGCTGCTCTAATAAGTCTCTTAAATCTCTCCAGTTGATTCAGAATGCTGCAGCTCGTGTACTAACAAGAACTAAGAAAAGAGATCATATTACTCCTGTATTAGCTTCTCTGCACTGACTCCCTGTACAATATAGAATATAATTTAAAATCCTTTTACTTACCTACAAAGCCCGAATTGGTCAGGCACCATCATATCTTAAAGAGCTTATAGTACCATACTGCCCTACTAGAGAGCTGCGCTCCATTAATTCAGGGTTACTTGTGGTTCCTAGAGTCTTAAAAAGTAGGATGGGAGCCAGAGCCTTCAGTTATCAAGCACCTCTTTTGTGGAACCAGCTTCCTGTTTCAGTCCGGGGGGCAGACACACTCACCACATTTAAGAGTAGGCTTAAGACTTTCCTTGTTGAGAGTGCTTATAGTTAGGGCTGGCTCTGGTTTGCCTTGGACCGGCCCTTAGACAAACTGGTATAGGCAAAAACTACAAGGGGACTTCCTTAGGATACACTGAGCACCTCTCTCCTCTTCTTCATCTCTGTCTGTATGAATTGATGTCCCATTAATGCTCATTACTAACTTTGCTTCTTCCCAGGAGTATTTGTGCTTTCTCGCCTCACAGGTTCCCATGACCGCAGTTTTATCTGGACACTGGTCCTTCAACCATCCATGGCCCTGCTGACTCCAACTGCTAATATCACTTTTATTATTACTCACATTACTATTTCATATTACCGATACCATTAATGCACATTATTGACGTGCTTCTTCACCAGAGTCTCTGCGCTTTCTCGCCTCACAGGTTCCTGTGTATCCGGGTTATACCTGGACCAGGTCTTGCCTCCTGCCGTGGTTCTGTCATACATTGAATGTGTTGTAATTCACTTATCCTGTTCTACACATGACATCTATTGCACTTCTGTCCATCCTGGGAGAGGGATCCCTCCTCTGTTGCTCTCCCTAAGGTCTCTTCCTCTTTTCTCCCCGTTAAAGGGTTTTTTGGGGGAGTTCTTCCTGTTCCGATGTGAGGGTCCTGGGACAAGAGGATGTCAAATGTGTACATATTGTAAAGCCCTCTGAGGCAAATTAGTAATTTGTTATTTTGGGCTATACAAAAACAAATTGAATTGAATTGAGAAGTAACTGCTGTATTTTGGAATAAGATACATTGTAGCTCAGTTATGCAACAAAGGAGGAATCTCGGTTTTAAAAATTCAATTATTCCTTCACCTCAGGACAGTTCAATACAGTTGTAAACCTGCACCACTCCCCCTAAAACTAAAGATAAATCCAGTTTTCCACCATGATTGCTGAAACATTATTGTGGATGCCAGGCATCAAGGATGACTGGAGGAGACCCTTTCTTAAAATTGTGCATCGCCGTTCAGCCAGGCATCTCATTCCCCTTATAAAGAGGCACATTTGGAGGGGAAGGTCAATCATTTCAGATGGATGGAGATCTTACCACCGTTTCAGGACAAAGGTTACAATCACTGTCCACTATCAAGACATTTCTGTTGACCTTGTTATAGAGACTTTAGGTTGTTTGCAAGCCAATTATATGAAGACTGAGAGGGAACCACACCAAACTTGAAAGATCACTTAGATATAATTGAGTGGACTTACTGGCATATATGGCAATATAGATCCATTTTACTGTCAGTGTCTTCAAACAAAGCCTTCTGTCTTTTGTTCTTTATTTTTCACATAAACGTAATATTTTATTTTTTTATTCTCACACCTTCCAGCTTAACCCCCAAAACCATCTTATTAACCCAGAACCCACCCAAAGAGGAAGAACTAACCGTTTACATACATGTGTATCCTCACATGTCCCCAGCACAAGAGCATAACCAGACACAAGCACAAACTAAATACATATCCAAACATACATGTGCACCAACACACGTACATGCATACATGTGGTGCAGAAATATGCACAAAATAAACCTTTTTGCATCACAAAAATCTGTGTACATGCCTTAATCTGCAAAAGATATTCCAACACATTTACTCAAGGCTGTGCATGTGCACATGCACCACCTCTGTAAGAAGTGTAAATCCAAAAAGGTCACTAAAGAGCAAGTTAACAGCATGCTGCCTCTCTCTCCGGTCTGTTTCACCTCTGATGCTGGGTGTGGGTGAGCATGGAGAAGTGTGAACACTGTACTTACACACCCTGTAGTTCACCTCTACATCAGTGCAGCAGGGTGAGAAGTCAAACCACTGGGGGTCAGCAAAGATAAGGTTTTCTACAAGGTTGGACTATTTCTACATTGTGCACCAGAATCACAGCAACGGTTGTTCCAGGGACTGGTTAGCGCTGAGATGTGGAAGATATTCACTGATTAGTAGTCCCTCAAAAAAGCCTGGAGGCAAGTTCAGATCCATATAAAGCTGTCAAGAGTGGCGAGCTGCCCAGTTAATGGGGTCTATGCAGCAATCCAAAATGGACTCATCAGCCCCCTGCTGAGACTGGCCAAGTGAGACTTAGGGCTCCATTACCCTATCAATCCTTCCGCTGGGGTTCCTCCACCTGTCTAACTGCAGTCAGGCTCCAGGGGAGCGAGGGCACAAACACAGCTGAATAGCCCTGATTATACGCCTCTGCACAAGCATTGCACTGCTCCAATTATAGCTAAGCACGCACAGCAGAACATTCATTCACATTCAGTTGATTTCATTCAAATCATTGATCCCAGTCATTTGTTCCTCAGATGTGACGGAGGTGGTGTAGCTGTGTGTCCTCTAATCAGAAGACTCTGGACTCTCACAGGAGGGTGAAGGATGCTGGGAGGTTACTGCAATTATTTTACATTGCTACACAAAGTACACCTATTGCCATCTCATACATAATTCATAAGCAGGCTTCTTAAATCAGGGATAGTGCACCATCGACCACAAACCAACCCAGAAAACTATGACTGGTTTAGAAGTAAACATGATCCACACTTACATACACTGAGTACATACATAATACCTCCGCATCTGATGCAAAGGTTCAAAACACCTGACTTCCATCCTGCTGCCTATTGCAGAGGAATTAAACCTCCCTCTGATCTGGCACATGGCTGCTCTAATGACAACTATGATGACCCACAATGGCTCTGGGCTGGAGAGCAGTCTCTATGTGAGATGGATTGCACCGTTTTAATGGACTCATTCCTCATTGAATGGACCACAGCAGGAAGTCTGTGTCCATGTTTCCCATGTGCAACTCCAGAAATGAGAGAGGTTACTGTACATAATGACAAATTGATTGAACACTGCCACTGAAGTCAGAGCCTTTAAATAAAGACAGTGTACATCGCTACATAATACAAAAGGGCAATCTTAATTAAATGGTTACCAACACAAGATACAGTTGAAAGGGAGGAGGGTTACAAACTCACATTAATGGGTCAGGTGCAGGTTCAATACGCATCGGCAGCTCCACGTTATATACAGTACATCTGGTGAATGGGATATCTGTATCGTCACAGCGGTGCATTTTTAAAAACTATGATAATCTGGTCATATCTCTCATCCAGGCGCCGTCTCACTCCTTTATCCTCTCACTGCATTTCTAGCACTCATACAGCTGGAGTTACATTTAGTAACTCCTACTTTTTTTCTATATTTAATTCTTGTGGTGGGCAAGACTTCATCTACAGACCTGGGAAACTTTTTTCACACTTTTTCAGCTTTATGTTCTTAACATTAAAGTGTGTGCACCAAAGCTGTCACATTTATGTATCCAGAGCAGCCCCCCTGCTGAACATATAACCAATAAAAAAGTGTATTTGTTTACGTGTCAATGGCATGAGTCTCATGGTCAATGCGTGAGAGCTGGTGGAGCTGGTGGAGGAGCCCAGCCCAGTTTGTTCTCAGAAAAACTAGAGGATTATTATTTATGATCATGTGTGAATAAGCAGTATCAGGGCCAGGTTAGTGTTTGGGATACAACACAAGTTAGACAGAGTTGTTGAGGAAAGGAGGCGGCTTAGGGCACAACAGAGGAAGGTCGGTGATAACAAAAAGCAGGTCAGTAATGCTTTCCACTTTCAGGGATTCACTTCATAATGAATGAAGAAGGACCATTTACATGTATTATGTCTATTTAGTGTGGACAAGAACAGACATGTGACATCAACAACTTGAAAAAAGTGCAAACAGATGGTGAGAGGAAGAAGCGTGTCATGGCCCTTTCAGACACTACGCAGTTTGAGCTGAGTTTGCAAGCCATTGGTACTAATGGCTTTCAGAGCGCAGTGTCTGAAAGCCATTAGTGCTGCCTTCGGACTTTGTACCTTGAAATAGCTACATTGCTGAATACTTGAGGTGCTATAAAAACACATTGCTCCATTATTCCTTCAAGGTGAACCTCACTGAGTATTTACAGATGTGCTGTGACTCTGATACCTGATCATTCCCAAAACGGAAAAATCCACAGATGAGTTTCAGTGTATAAGGAGTCAAACAGCCGGAGGAGAGAAGCAGCTCTGTAGTCCGGTGGTACGACAGCGGATACCTCTGTATCTCTTCTGTGACGGCAGCAGGGTGAACAGGCCTTAGCATGGAGGCTTCGTTATTATCATCACTCCGTTTATTTATCAGCATACAGAATCAGCATTAATTAGTCGTTGACTTTAAACAGGCTATTTCAATGTAATATGAAAAAAACCCACAGAATGAAAGCTTTCCTTTAAAGTTTTTCGATGTAATATTCAGAGCATTACAACACAAACACAACTATTGTCTATGTACAGATACAGAGGAGTGTACCAGAGCAGAGAGTGAAGTCTCTCTCTCTCTCTCTCTGTGTTCTTATCTAACCTTCTCTGTGCTTTGTTCACATAGCAGGGCCTGCTGAGCCTTTAAGTGCATGTTAGTGCATGTGGGCGTGCCCTAGGGCTGCACAATTAATCGAATTTTAATCGCGATCACGATTTTGGCTGCCACGATTAAATGAGCATGATCGTCAGCGATATTGACGTTTAAAATGCGTGCTCCGCTACATTTAATGTTATTAAGTCAACCATATTATCGTGGCAAAACAGCTCACTTTACGAACAAGAGTGGAAAGCAAACAAACATCCACTCATCTTTTCAAAATATTCAAAGAACACCAATCAAACTACAATATAAAGTAATACATCATAATATTATATATGATTTAAAACCTCTTGCACACGACGCCCCCAAATTTGGGGACTCTCTGGCTCAGCACCCCTGAAAATATTGTTCGAAAAAATAGCCTTATTGTTCGCCAGTATTGTGGATTTGTCCAGTTGTTTTACCGGATTAAACAGCAACGTATGGGCAACACTATCATATAAGTCACTTCTTACACACTCCAAACAACTATAGACTACTAGTATAAGCATCTAGAAAACGTGTCATAAAAGCATGAAATCCTGGGCATAAATCGTCGTTATGAGTATGGCAAATCAATATTTGTACCCAGAAGCTAGCGGCTACCTAGCATTGCAATGCATTTTATAGGATTAGCACTCGTGGCCGAACGCATAAATACCTTCGGTTTTTCTTTCCGTAGAAGCAGTACAAAGCTGTGAGTGGACAAAGGTACCATCGCACTGCCCTCCGCCGAAACAAATCGTGGGTTTTTGGCCCGGTTTTATGAAAAATGAGTGGAATAACGTCGCAGATTATCCGTTTCAAAGCTCGAATCATTGTTGCTAACTGCATCCTGTTTACTTCCGAGCTGTTTCCAGAATAAGAGCGGTCAATCCAGCATGGGCGAGCAGTCAGACTTCCAGCTAGCAGGAAATTTGGCACTTCTTGCAACTTTACTGGCTGAAACTTATGTCAATCAACACCAAATTCGACACACGCCTTCCTGAGACTCTGACAACGTCTAAGGCGGGCTCATTGACTGAAATCGACCGATGATAGGCTGAGCTACAGCCCCATACACACACATGAACTGAGAAAATCCTATAGATGACAGCCAGAAAGTACAATGAAAGAGCTGCAACAGCTGGTTCGAAAATGATGACCTCGCGTGACCTCTCTGTACTAAAGCCTCTTATTCTTCACTTTATCCCAGCCAAACGTTATTCTACGACTACTGATCATACATACATAGGTTGTGCTATGATTTGGGAGAGTTTTAGGGAGCCAGCTGCATTATTTCAAAAACATAATATCAATAAAAGTGCTTTTTTTACAGGCGAACCTGAATATTTTCAATTTGAGCTGTGTAATATCTTCATGTACTATATTAACCAGCAACATATACACAATATTACCCATCGGAACAACCTCACAAGTGTTGTGATCTGATTATAGCATCAAAAATTATTAAAATAGACCTTGTAGTTACAGAACTGTGGTCACTTTAGTATGGGTATGCCATTTTCGAGCAGAGGCCTACAAATGGGGCCCGAGCTTAAGAGGTTTTAATAAAACCTCCACTAATCAGAGGGTGGAACAGTAGCACCTACGTATGTCCGGCCTCGCGCTGCTTGTAGAGAATAATCCTGAGAACGCACAGTAATACTTGAGAGTGACCTCCAGGAGATGAACATCACTATTTTTCTCCTTAGGACAGCTGGACAGTGAAAAGATTTTAGTAACCAAACCAATCTAAAACATGAAAAAGTGAGGGGGACAAAAACAGTAAGGCCCCCCCCAACCCACATATCTTTTTGTGACTATATGGAAACCAACTAAATATTGTGATTGTTACTGAAATACCTTCTTTGTACCTCACACATTCACACAATCAGGTTGGGTTATTGATTGATTGAGGGAGCTCCTGTGCCTATGGAAGGGTCATGTTGCTGCTCATATACCCGATGATGGTCAGAGAGACCGGAACGTGTAAATAGATATTTCAGCAGTAAGCAGTAGGACTGGGACGATATGGTTATCTCCCAATTTGACACTATCACAATACTTGGGTGCCTATTTGATGCGATGCTGTGATTCGATTTTACGATTTGATACGATTTTTGTTCATTATTTTTCCACCAGACGATGGAAGAAAGTTGACTCATATACTTACAGAGTCCATGACAGAGTTTGCGTGCAGCTGTTGCCATGTCTGGCTCTGTGTTCCCTGTGTGAAACCCAAAGTGTTTCCATACTTTGCTGTATGTGTAGTGTTTCCATACTTTACTGTATGTGTAGTGTTTCCATACTTTACTGTATGTGTAGTGTTTCCATACTTTACTGTATGTGTAGTTTCCATACTTTACTGTATGTGTAGTGTTTCCATACTTTACTGTATGTGTAGTTTCCATACTTTACTGTATGTGTAGTTTCCATACTTTGCTGTATGTGTAGTGTTTCCATACTTTACTGTATGTGTAGTGTTTCCATACTTTAATGTATGTGTAGTGTTTCCATACTTTGCTGTATGTGTAGTGTTTCCATACTTTGCTGTATGTGTAGTTTCCATACTTTGCTGTATGTGTAGTGTTTCCATACTTTACTGCATGTGTAGTGTTTCCATACTTTGCTGTATGTGTAGTTTCCATACTTTGCTGTATGTGTAGTGTTTCCATACTTTACTGTATGTGTAGTTTCCATACTTTGCTGTATGTGTAGTGTTTCCATACTTTACTGTATGTGTAGTGTTTCCATACTTTACTGTATGTGTAGTTTCCATACTTTACTGTATGTGTAGTGTTTCCATACTTTGCTGTATGTGTAGTGTTTCCATACTTTGGATTTAAAATGTGAGGGTGCAGGTCGTATCCAGATGGGCCGTCCCGTTCTGTAAAGTGAAGCCACTGCGGAAGTGTCTTAAAACTTGCATTATATCTACTCGCCATTAGGGGGCGACTCCCGCGGATCTATGCCGCTTTCGGCCTTTTTTTTTCTGAGTGGGGGGTGGGTGTGTATAAGACATATTGACGATGTTAGGCAGGAATTAATGTCACATCAAATCAAATGAATATGAAAACAGAAATCAAAGCTCAACCACATGTACAATAGATTTCCTGTACATTTTGATGGGACGAGCACCAGCAGGACAGTGCAGCCGTCTGGAGCTCGACGGCATTAAAAAGAATGAAATTCAGATAGGAGGATATGACACGTGAAAGGGTCGATACTCTAGGAGAGATGACAGGAGATGTCAGATGGGCAGAAAAATCCCAGAGAAGAAAGGCCATTCAGCCTGCTGATCCCTCTGCCCTGGAGGGAAGCTGTCACTGTGGATTCAGGTGAGGAGTGCCCTCTCTGCTCCGTCCTCACCCTGCTCCCCTCCAGACAGCTGCTCTACACGGTGAGCGAGGAAAGGCCACACAGATGGTGCGTCTGCTGTGAGTGCAAGTGCACACCAACTTAATACAATTAAAGGTCAGTTTTATCCCAGGGAAAATGTACCTACAAGCTGTTACCCAGCTGGTGTGAATTACATTACGCACACCAGACATTTCATCTCCTGCAGCGCGGTTCCCACTCTGCTTTTTTGTTGACGTTGTCAGGACTTTTTGAGTTCACCATTAGCTGCCCTTGAACGTCACAGAGGCAAAATAAGCAGTGTGTCACTGTGCTTTTTAAAGGATCATTTTTTGCATGTCTGCCTTCATTTGACAAAACAGAAGCAATTGAAGGGGATAAAGGGGAGATGTGAGCATAACTTCACTCTGAAGAACTAATCTGGGTTGGTTCACACGATGGAGACAATGGACACTCATTGTTCTTTTGAACATTTACACACATAAAGATGTCCCCATCGCGTCTATGCATTTATAACTGGGCACAAAATATAGCATCCTTGCATTGGTTATGTTTGAGAATAGATTTTAATCATTACTTTTAAGGCACATATGAGGTGATCCCCTGACTACGTCGCTATATGAGCCTGACAGCAGCCTGAGATCTGCCAGTTGGAGTCTGGTAGTCGGTCCTGACCCGAGGCTCATTACCAGACGAGAGCAGTGCATTCAGGTTCCTCCACTTTAGATCAGGCAAACCAGCTGTTGTTCATTTAAATCTCTCTTAAAACACATACGAATTACATTCTCTCGTTTTATGTTTTTATTCTGTGTATTTATTCATGTTCAAACCTCATTTGTTGTTGAATTATTTAAATGTTTAAATAATGAATCATTTTTAAAATAATTATATGTATAAGATGTATAGGAGCCTAAGATAAATACAAAGCAGAACTGTTCTGGATCAAGTCCAGACACAAGTCTTTGAGAGTTGACAATAGCACAATGTATAACGGATCAAATCAATCTTTCATAATAAAAACTGTTTACTCAATGTTCAGTTACAAATCAATGCAGTAAACATGTCACCTCCCTACGACATGCACACATCTGAATGCAAGCTTTCCGAAAAAGTGTAAACTGTTCTACTTTTAGGTTTACTTTCTACGCAACGTTACCTTTGATAACGATGTTCAGGAGCTTAGGAAGAACCTGAGCAGTTCTGAGACTGTCTGATCACGTGTCATGTTAATTATTCCTCACAATAATCATTAACAATGATTGTGTATTTTGTTCAAAGTCACACCTGTTATATTTTTGTACAACTTATCACTTCTAAAAAAATTTAGGAAATCATTAACTGTCATATCTTCACATCATGACTCATTTGTACTAACCACTACCTTTGTAACATTTTTGAACAAATCATGAACTCTGTCCCATGTTTATACAAATTATCAGTTATGTAAGATAAAAAAAATTGCATTGCGCAATGAAGCCTGCATGCCGGCCCGTCATGGCGGGAGCCCCGTCTGTAGTCACCGACACCATTTCTAATGGTACCCTTTTCTCCACGAAGAAACTAGTAAAAAGTGGCTCTAAAAAGTAACATATTTCTGAAGCACAGCCTGTGATAATCTAAACCGCGACAACAAACATTCATCTGTCTCTGCCAATACATTAGCCCGCTGTCCAAAGACACTCGCTCTTCCAAAAGAAGTTAGTCAGCCTGGTAAGACTTCCTGTTGACCTTATTATATACAGAGACAAATTAACCTTGAATTCGAGCATAATGTAAGTCGTTATGCAGCTAGAGATGTTCATATTAATGTTATAGTGTATAGAATGATATGTGAATACATTTAATTTGAATTACAGAGACAGGATCATCTCAACAACATTTAGAAGTGTTATTTATATTTTCTAGCTCAGAATTGCTTCAAAGTTATGAGATATACAATCCATTAGTGAAAAACTAATTTTGGACAGCAGACTAACTTCATATGTCTCCTATGAAGATCTGGACCACTGTTTACAATACAATTGTGTAAAAATACGAGAAAATTGGTCAGTACAGCAAGTTCACTCCTACAAGCCACTTAAGAACGAATCTGCACAACCGTGCACTGATGAAACTTTACAGGTGTGTTGCGATCAAAATGAAGGATGAGTTTGAAGTCTTGTGGTCAGAGCAAGAGATCATTGTCCCCTCCCCCTATTTATATATTTTTTATACTTTACTCGTATGAGTAGTAAATAGTAGGAGGGCCCTGGTCTTGGGAGCTACGATCTACAAACAGCTGTACAGAAGAACAGTATAATAATATTGTTGATTTTTAGGTGAATTTCAGATCACAGTTCTTCCACAAATAGAATCCAGACATTTACTCATTCATAATTTAAACACCAGTCCATCTGAGTCATGCACTGAGAGGTGTGTGTTGACAGTGCAGCTCTGTAGAGTTGTGAGTTTGAGACCGTGTTCTGTTCTGCAGTGACGTGCTGCTGCGGCTTATGTTGGCACGGACATTTTCATGAGGGATGAGGGTGTTTCTGCAGGAGGACATGAGTCATAGATCGTCCACGGCTTCTTTTATTCTGCTAAAAACAAAACAGTGTGTGTGTGTGTGTGTGTGTGTACACAGCGGGTAGGCAGGAGCATTTTCCTTTTGGATGGTGCTGAGTGCCTTGTAGCCTCAGGTGACAGACTCACACCTGCCCTAAAAGCTTTCTGAAATAGATTTCCCCCATCGAGGTTACACCTTCACCTCATGTGGCCGGCTTGTGCACAGAAACAAGGCTGAGGTGGAGGTGAGGGTGAGTCAATGCATCAGCCTGTGTTTCTGTCTCCCTGTCCTGCATGCTCTGTTCTATACAGTTACCGTCATGGAAGTTTATGTTGTTCTGAGAAACAATGATGCATAAGAATACAAATTAACTGAATCTGAATAGCCAAGTATGTCACACTCCAGAGAGACACAAAGGTGTGACAACACAAACTAGAGAGCATCTTGCAATGGGATTACAACAGCCGCAATGCCAAACTGGAGCAGGGTCATAAAGTGACCCTGCTCCAGTAGGGCCCCTTCCTTACTTCCTACCCAACAGACACCCGGACCACAACCATCTTCAAACTCTGCCTTCATTTTGATCTCAACTACACACCCAAAGTATTGTGACTGCATCCATCCCAGTTGTCCCAAATTATATTCACAGACGGACAGAAATATAAACCCCTGGGAAAGTACTCAAAACCTCTTCTGTAGTAGTTGGCGATACTATGGGATTCTCCACGACCACAATCTGCTGCAAAGCAGAGTCCAACAAGGAAAGGTTCCTCCTCGGGGGAGCATGAATGCACTACACTTTCATATTTCTTTTTTGAAAATGGGAACTTTGGTGTGATGGTGACACCAGAGGAAAGCTCAGGAGATGGCCACAGAGACAGAGGGCCTTTCTCTTTGATCAAATCTGAGCCTTATTGTTTCCGCGTCGTCTGGCTTGAGACCCGGAAATTGTTTTCAGCAATCCATTTTGAAGGACGTCCCAGTTCCTAAAGGAGACTTTAGGAAGTCTTTTCAGCATCCGTTACGGATAATGTCTCGAACCATGGCAGAACTCCACAAATTAAATTGTTCCTTTTGTTTTCATAAGTTGTAATAATTCAAAATGATTTCTGCTCTTCACCGTTTTCTGTAGCGGCCTGTAAGGCGCCATTTTAACCGCATTTTCCTTAATGACGTTTCACCTTAAAATATATACAGTATATTTCTTTTTTGTACATCCAATGCAACTGCTATACTCTCGACGTGCTGTTAGCAAGTGTAAATATCATTATATAAACATTATCTTGCATTCAGCACTAATTTGCTGTATTTATTGTTGTCTTATAGAATGACAGGAGTTATTGTCTGTACATAATATATATATGTCACTCTTTATTTGAATAGTACTTTTCATACTAACATTTGAATGTACTTCACACAGTTAAATCTATAAAGGCTATACCGTGTGTGTTAAAGAAAAACGTTTGACATCCGTACATTTAATGCCACGTTGTGACTTTAAATTAATAGTAAAGATGTTGTGATGATTCAAGAAGAATTAGATCCAAATGTAGAACAGACTGAGGAGGAGGGAAGTGTTCAAAGATGTATTGCCCAAAAGACTTACAGCAGTGAGTCCAAAAAAAAGCAGGTGATAAATGAAATAATACAAAAAAAACGAAATGCTGAATCACTAGAAACAGGAGCAAGGAATGGCCGCGATGAACAAAATGAAACAGGGAAGACACAGACTAAATACTCAAGGAACTAACTGGAACACAAGTGTGGGGGAAAACAGGTGAGAAAACAAACAAAGGCAGGAAGTAAAACAGGAGTCTACCCACTGGGAGAGTAAACAGGAAACAGACTGAACAAAAACCCAAGAACATGACATACATACGTTGTCATGAGCAGTTATGCTCATCTGACAGTGATAATAAAATATAGATGTATTACAAAAACAATGGACAGATGATGCAGCTGTGCCACTTCAAATGTAATTGATGTCGCTTTAAAATGTCGGCTCCGAGGCAAAGATGTCTCTTTGTTAAATGCCGGTTGCCCGACCCCTCTCTCCTGGGGGCTCTCCCTCATCTCCTCTGCTCGCATCTCCCATAGGTGGGACTAGGACGTGAGGAGAGGAGAAGAGGAAAGGAATCGAGGATGTACAAAAGGTCTAGAAGTAGATCATGGAAAAAAAGGCTTTCTAGTCTTCCAACCACTTAAAGTGCTGTACACTACATCAACCCATTGACACACATTCATACACTGATGACAGAGGCTGCCGTACAAGGTGCCACCTACCCATCAGGTTGCTGCTCATTCACACACATTCACACACCGATGGAACAGCCTTCAGGAGCAATTTGGGATTCAGTATCTTTCCCAGGGACATGCTGACTGGAGGAGCCATTGGAGGTCACCACAGTCACCGGTTTCATATGGCCTTAAAGGACAGTTTATTACGGCTTAGATCTTATTGTTGTATAAAACAGTGTACCAGTAGATTACAGAGAGCGAGTTGAGCTCATAGGTTTAGGTAAGGCCTGAACCTTTCCCTGTAGTTGTCCAATCAAGGCAATAAGCCTGTTAGTTGCTGGTACAGCCATTAGGCTCAGTGGTAACCTACCACCACATCATTTACCTGTTCTACCTGTGCTGTGGGACTATTTATCCAATCAACATAACGTTGATTGAAACTGCCTTTAATAGATTTGTTAACATGCCTGTGGACCTTTGCTTTCTTCATTCAGACAGCTGTAAACATCCACAGACTTTTGGACAGATATCACAGCCTGTTAGTTTCCTGCAGAGTCCCGTGATGCAGCAGCTGTTTCAGTTTCAGTTTAATCACGACACAGTTCAAATGAAGGTTATTTCAATCAGGAGAGACAAGTGAATGATTAGTAGTTGTATTCATTATTTATTCTGACAGATGATGCGTTAATGAGTTTGACAGAAATTCTTTGGCGCTTGAACTCGACGGGCAGATTTGTGATCGGGTGGCGATTGCCCTGAGCGGAACAATATAAATCCCCCCGAGGAGTCCAGACACTGGTGGTGGTGGCTGAAGGTTCTGCTGGAGTTGGCTGGAGTGCTGAATCTGCAAAGACGGATGGTGCTGGGGAGGAGGAGGGTCGCACAAAACAGCAGCTGGACAACTAGAGGAAGGGATACAGCACATTTAAACAGAGATGGCAGCAAGCTGATAGGCTAACGATGAGGGAGAGATGCCTAACCCTAACCCTAACCTAACCTAACCCTAACCCTATTGGCTGGGAGCACCCAGCTGTTAAACAGCTGATTGTGTGAATGACACTTCTGACAGTGACCGCCGGAATTGAGAATGTGCCGCTAGAGTGTGGAAGTCGTATTAGAGAGAGGACTAAGCGTGCAAGGATAGTCTTCCTGACTGAACTTATGCTACATCCACACTACTCCGTTTCTACTTGGAAGCAGAGTTGTCAAATAGAAACGATCTCCGTCCACACGGGAGTTTCAGCATCATTCTCGAGTTGATCTGCATCCACACGGCAGCCTTCAAAGGTGGACAGCCTTTAACCATTAACGTACACTGGGCATTAATGCTTAATACTTAAGATCTTCCTCTAAAATCTTCCTCTATAAACTCAAACAGACACAGTTCGTGGAAAGTTTTAGAAGTTTTATTTTTCAGACGTAGTTACAGCGCTGCGGGTCTATCGCTCTCTCTCTCTCATCAGGGGATAAACTGGGTCACCCAGCAGAAAAACAGGGACAGCATCTTCGCCCTCTATCAATTATTTAGGGCATGGGGGAATTGCTCCATCTTTTAGGGCACAACTCTAGCTCTGAACATCATGTAACATGTCTGAGTAGCTAGCTTCTAAGCTAATTTTAACATTACCGCCAATGGGGAAATGCTAACCGCGATTAGCATTAGCGAATATAATATATCTTCGTACATCTTTTCATGCTTCATACAGACATACTTACAGACTAAGGTCTCTCAAGGCTACCAAACGGAAGAAGTAAAACGTTAGTGCAGCGTGTCTTCTCATTAGAATCTAAAAACAACGAGGCACTAACTGTTGTTGTAACTCGTAGCTCTGAATAGCATTTACGGCTAACTGGCTTGGCCGCTCCATAGGGCTGATGACGCCGCTGGTCACGGCACTCGCTAATCGCCCCAATAACAGCTGCTTCCTCCACAGAAATGCAGACTTTTACTGCACAACAGCTGCTAGCTGCTGCTAGCTGTTGTGCTAGCAGCAACGCTTGAAATTAGTTATCCATGTTGAAATGAATTACTGGTCGCCCTGGCTGTTTGTTTTCTTCCGGGTACGGGTCACGTGATAGTGGCGAGCACGGGTGTGGGCTCATTTTTTCTAACACACATCCGTTTCCGACCGTCCACACGCAACCAAAACCCCGGAGTTTTCAAATACCTCCAACCTCGGGGGAGTTTTCAGACTCCTCCGTTTAGGGTGCTCCAAAACTCCGGCGTAGTGTGGCCACTCAGTGTAAACGTAGCAAATACAGAGTAAAAACAGAGTAATGTGGACATGGCCTCAGTCAACCTGTAGATATAAAGGGACTGGGTGTGAAAGAAAACGATGAAGGACAGTGATTGCGCACTCAGAGCCATGGTGCCTCCATCATGTATGCTCGTTTGCAGCCTTCAAATTGAGAGGGGGAGGATCTCTGCATTGTGCTGATCATGACGGGCAGCATTACTAAGACAACTTAAGTATCACATCAGCGACTGCTTGTGTCAAGCATGAAAAGGGTCCCGCTGCAGAGAGAGGCAGGCAAAAAAGAAACTTCTATTAGGCTTTATTGTGCTGTCATGGAGTATCTGTTCCCAACTCAAAACCATGCAGGCTCTTGTAACTGAGCTCTTATTTTCATCTCAATGTGCAACACACAGCAGGAGGCACGAGGACTCGCTTCATCAAAACTCCAGCTGTCGCCTTGAAAAGGACGCCTTCAATTTTCTATTTCAATTTGATGTTTCTAATCTGAGCCCTTTCACATTACAGACATGCACAGCTCAATGAGCTGTATGCTTCCAGAGTAAAGCAGGCTTGCGTACACACTGTGGGAGAAAATGTATTTGTGTCTTCAAATATATTTGTGTAAAATCAATCATATCTATAATTCGAAATGTATCCATGTATATTGACGTTCATACTGTGATATTGGCCTGTATCATTGTCATATGTTATTCTCGTCACTGAGACAGGGAGTCTCGTAAAGTGGCCTTGGAGCCCGGGTGAAGATAGAGGGGGATGACGTAGATCAGGGGTCTCAAACTCCCGGCCCGCCACGTCATTTAAAAAAAAAAAAAGTTTAAGTTAGACTTGATAATAAAAATATCCCCATAGTCGAAATTATGAGATAGAAAGTCGAAGTTATGAGATAGAAAGTCATAACTATGATAGAAAGTCATAATTCTGATAGAAAATCAAAATGATGAGATTGAAAGTCAAAATTATGAAATAGAAAGTCAAAGTTATGAGATACTGAAACACACAATCATAGAAGTAGCTCTTTCGCTGGTTACTGTAGATTTGACATGAAATGTATTGTGAGTACATTGAAGACTACTTTAAACGTGTCTTTAAAACACATGAAATACTTCACGTGGGATTGTGCAAACGCACCCTTGAAAGGATTTTAAGCATTGAACAAAGTTATTGTAATAACTTGTTTGATATTTTTCTTTGCTATTTTCTTTAATATTTTGATCTTTGATAGAGTAATGTGGGTTTCTTAACCCTAAATTAAAAGGATTTAAGTTATAATAACAGAAATGTGCTTAAATATATTTTTACATTTATATAACTGCATGTACAATATTTTTACACTTGAATAAACAATAATCAAATGCAGAGTTATTTAACAATATGTTACGAGTAGTTACATTTACAACCGGCCCTTTGTGGGCGACCATGATGCTGATGTGGCCCGGAGTGAAAATGAGTTTGAGACCCCTGACGTAGATAAACAAGTAGGGCAAGATTTCAGGGGAACGGGAGTCGGTCGCTGTGACGGTTGCTGTGACGGGCGGCCAGAGGCGGAATCAGGAGAAGACGAGTGGGGAAGGAGACTGTGGTTAATCAAAAGAAAACTCTGTTATGACATGTCTGAGTTACACAGTTTACCTTGTCTAGGTGACAGTTCAGAGGAGAATGACATCTCCGAAGGGGGGGGGCTGACTTAGGGTAGAATGGAGGTATAAATAATGAACAATGCTATTGTGAAGTTAGTTGACACTGAACAGCTCGGTTTACTTGTATTATTTGTGATGCAAATAAATCTGCGTGAACTGAAGAAAATCCAATCTCTCTGGTGTTCTGTGAGTGTTCGTTATTGAGTTCCTAACAGTTAGGAATTGAGTTTTCCATAAGTCATAAAGTCAAAGAAGCTGAGCATCTTCAACGGAAAAAAAAACCACAACAACACACACACACACATACAAAGATAGGGACATGGTCAGATGTCAAAATAAAACAAGCTTTATTAGATGGACAGACAAATTATGCAGACCTTGTTCATGCAGTCTTTCTTTTTTGTTTTCATGTGCCATTACAGGACCACTTCACTGGTTTAGGATATTCAGGCTTTGCCTTCTGTATTCTGTGTGTCTTTCTGTAGCTCCACCCTCCTCACTCTACCTGTCAGCCACTCCCACAGCACCAGTCTAACTCCCTTCACCTGATCACTAATCAAGCACTCCCTCATCAGCACAACTCTCCTC
Organism: Anarhichas minor; assembly: GCF_050575085.1. NCBI lineage: Eukaryota > Metazoa > Chordata > Actinopteri > Perciformes > Anarhichadidae > Anarhichas > Anarhichas minor. Next base: position 1,977,589 of record NW_027466459.1, on the reverse strand, counting down.
ACCTGTTCTAGCTACTATTTAAACCCCTGCCTCTCAGGCACTCACTGCCAGATCATTGCCATGTCTACCCGCCCGTTTGGCTTGTCCTGTTCCCGGGTTCCCCGTCTGCCTGCCTGCCCTGCCTCATCCTGCTGGATTTCCCCCTTCGTCTCTTGTCTCGTCTGTGGATTCCCTGTGTGTTCTTGTAAGTGTCCTGTTCGCATTCAAGTATTCATTAAATTCCTGCTTCACTACTTCTGGTCTGGTCTGCGTTTGAGTCCTCCACCACACCCTGTGACAGAATGATCTGGCCTGAAATGGACTCAGCAGACCACCATTTGAAGCGTTGTCTCCATGAGTGGTATGAACAATTAGCGGGAACCCGCCTGGCCTTTAGTGGGCCTCCGAGTGTCCAGGAGGGGAAACGTGACCTGATCAAGGTTCGCACGGTCATGGGAAACCTGGAAAAGTCATGGAATTTTAAAATGGTTATTTCCAGGCCTGGAAAAGTGCTTGAAAAAAAATAAAATCCCAAAAGTCATGGAAATGTGTTGTATTCATATTTTCATGTCGTTCATTTACGCTGAGTTGCCAGCTGGCGTTTCTCAGATTGGAGTGAGTTGAGGAGAAAAGGTGATGTAATCTTCGCAATAGAACATCTTTGACGTGTCGAGTCTTGGCCAATCAGCGTTAAGATGTCTACAGCATCTTCATTTCCCTCCGTTAAAGTTTAAGTTACGATATGTTCCGTTACAGTTCAGACTTGCTGGGTTAAGTTAACGTCCACTGCATGCGGAACTTTGTCGACTGTTAACGTTCGTCATTATCACGATTTAGGAGGAAAAAACGTAACGTGATGAAACATGTAGCCCCCCGTGTTCCGGTTCAGTTCACGCGGTCACTCATTAACGTTAAACCCGAACACCGGCGCATCTGGTTGCAGGTTGTTTGTTTTTAACTCAAAGTAGAATGAGGATGATTTCGTGGTCAGAATAACTTTCATGACCACGAAACATGAGGCCCAGATACTGATGAGATGATGAGGTCAAAGAGCTTCAGAGAGAAGAGGCTGTTTGTGTAGCGCAGCTTGACGCAGGGCTGAGCTGTGAGTGGAGCTGGGCCTGGATAAAGGTGGAGGTCTAAACAGACGTGAGTACAGCTTCCTGCTGTCAGTGTTTTAAATACATTGATAAGGCAGGCTATGCTAAATGCAGCCTCTGCTCCAAGGAGATAAAGTACAGCAACAAGGGCTCACATGTCCTCTCATCACACTGTTCACTGTAATGACCACAGCCAGTGTACTAACAGTCCCAACAGTCCCACGTTGCTCTCAAGAACCCTGAAGTAATGAGAGGGTTAAGGAGCCTGTACCTTCATTTCAGCAGGTTGTAATGCAGAGGTGTGTATAGATCACAGCTATTATTTTACTCTTGATAAGTTACTTTAGCCAGAGTAGATTATCATTTTCATTTAAATAATTGAACTGGATTGAATGCATATTAATTACAAATAGAAGATAGGCCACAATTCCAACAGCTGTACAGTAACAGTGGAAGTTAATATAAAGCCGTACAGTAACAGGGTTCAATGAAACATGTGCACTACAAAAGGGAAAGCAACATGTGCACTAGCTGGATGCTACTACCTACTAAAGCTCTTATTGATGTGTCAGTGTTATGAATGCCTGTCAACCAGAGTATATTTATAAATGTTTATTCTTTTAATCAAAATATTTTCTCTCATTCGTTTGTGTCATTTAAGGTATACTGCATGCTTTGGAATTCTCATTGTAAGTTTAAATACTACATTTTCTCACTTTTTCATGTATACACCGAGATTTCACAAAATGTTTGGTCATGGTTTGGTCAAATTTGGTTTAAAGTCATGGAAATCCATTGGTCAAAATGTGTATGAACCCTGCCTGATGGACTGCCTGCTCAATCCTCGAAGGAGACAGAGGCAGAGGAAAGGTCAGACTCCCGTTCCCGCTGGGCCGCAGCGGGTTCTAGTTCCAGCCGCTGAGAGACAGAGGCAGAGGAAAGGTCAGACTCCCGCTCCCGCTGGGCCGGAACGATCCCCTGTTCCCGCTGGGCAGCAGCGTTCGACTGTTCCCGTTCCCGCTGGGCCGCAGCGTTCTCCTGTTCCCGTGTCCGCTGGGCCGCAGCTAACTCCAGCTCCCCGTGTCCTGTCGGCGGTCCGGCCGACTCCAGCTGCCGCCTCAGCGCCGCAGCTATCCCCGGACCCGGCAAACCGCCGCCTCAGAGCAGCAGCGGGCCCCAGTTCTAGCCGCTGCCGTCTCAGAGCAGCAGTGACCTCCAGTTCCAGCCGCTGCCGTCTCCGAGCCGCAGCGGGCTCCAGTTCCGGCCGAGCCGTCTTCGAGCAGCAGTGACCTCCAGTTCCGGCCGCCGCTGAGCCACAGCGACCTCCAGTTCCTGCCGTTGCCGCTTCCGAGCCAAAGCGACCTCCAGTTCCTGCCATTGCCGCCTCCGAGCCGCATCGACCTCCAGTTCCGGCCGCCGCCTCCGAGCCGCAGTGGTTTCCAGTTCCGGACCCCGCTGGGCCACCATCTGAATCCTGTTGCCCGGAGCCCCGTCTCCGAGAGGCTGAATCCTGTTGCCCGCAGCCCCGTCTCCCTCTCGATCTCCAGCCTCTGGAGTTCAGTTCCCCCTGATCTCCAGCCTCTGGAGTTCAGTTCCCCCTGATCTCCAGCCTCTGGAGTTCCGTCCCTCGGACCCCCCAGTCTGGCCATCCCCCCCGAGCATCTGTGTCCGGAGCAATTCTGGCAGCCCGTCCGTCCCTCCACCCTCAAGTCCACTTCCCTTCAGCTTGGCGTTCCCCTGTCCCCCACAAAAACAGTAGGACCTAGCACATCCCTGAAGTTCCTCGGCATCACCCTAGATTAACTCTCCTTCCAAGCCTCCCTCCCAGTTAAGAAACTCCAACGTATCTCTTTGCGCATTTCAAACTACCTCTGTGACCCTTGCTGTACCAAGTGCCCACTTCTTTCCGTGCTTGGACAACTGAATTTTGCCATCTGCATCATCCCTTAAGGTCGACCCTTTTTCTCCTACTTACTGTCCCTGTCTGTTGCCACCCCGTCCCACCACAGCTTCATCGTCTTGGACCACGCCCGTAAAATGGAGTTGAGACTTCCTTTCCTCTTGGAACAGTATTTCTTTCTTCTATGAAGTCCAAATGACTAAGCCTGAAAACATCCAACTGTACACTGACGCAGCACCCTCCACAGATTGGTATGTTTATACAGCGGCAGACGGTTCGCCTCCACTTGGCCTCTACAAAGCAAAAGCGCCCAGTTTGGTCTCTCCCACTCCATTTTCCTCTTCCGTCTTAATTCGTACCGGAGTCCTTTCGAACCCATCCTAACCTATGTAAACCAGAGATTAGCCCACCATGCTTCACCACAAGACCCGTTCTTCAACACCGAATCGGGCAGAGTTGCTACACTCTTCTGGTTCCACCACCATCTTCACCAAGTTCTTTACAAGTCGGGGATTTCTCCAGAACTTTACTTCGGCCACTACAACCGCATCCAGGCAGGGAATTTCAGACCACACACAACTTCTTGGCCGCTGGCCTTCCCAAGTCTACCACAATTACATTCACAGGCACCTCAGTGACATCCATAGAGCCCAAGCTGACCTTGTCCAGTAAGGTCTTTGTGGGGGATGATGAAGCACGAAGCTCTTCTGGACGTGCTCCCACTCTGGCTCTCGACCCCCCCCCCCCCCCCACCCCCCACAGAGATACCTGATGTTCCAGCCGCAACACAATGGCCCAGTTCATCCCCATGCAATCGATTCCCTTTCATCCCTCCCCTCAACCCCCACCAGCCCACCGTACACGGCCCTGTCCAACCTTCGGCTCGCACTCATCCTCGGGCAACGAGCTCCCTTCCATCTTCCCCCCCAAACAAGACCCTTAACCAATGTTCCTGTATTCTCCAGTCATTTCAAATAAAACTTCCTTACTCATGCCGTCGCCTTAATTTGTGAACGAGATAAGATATCACCATGAAACTTCCCCAGTCGGTTACCTACACTAAGATAACAATTTTTTATACTACAATTTTTCCAAAAAATATGTTCAATATGCAAAGGAGGAATTATCTTATAAAATATGTATGGATTTGTATACATTTCCAGAACAGAAATCTGAACATTGGATAAAGAGTACTTAAAAATTGTTTTCATTTTGTTGACATATTGGAGGCAAAGGTTTTTACATAGGGAAGTTCTCTTTTTATCAGAAAATACTGTCAACAGCCATTAAAGAAAATCCATTTTCACAATGCTTTTAGGAATAAAATGTTCTATAAAAAAGGCTATGAATGATAGATTAACAAACCCCTCTGTAGAACCCTTCAGAATATAGATAGAAATGTAATTGGAACGTTTGGTGGATGTAAGTGCTTCTTAAGTGGAGATTTCTGGCTTTCTGCTTTTGAGAAAACCGCCTTTATGTAATAAAATGTCATACATTTTGCAATAGTTAAATACAGGTGAAAAGATACCAACATGGAACTTGGTTTATTACTTACATAAAGACATTGGATTTTGTATTACAATTTTTCTGAGTGTTATATTTAAATATGCAAATTGAGCAGTATCTAATGATAACTTTTGTTGAATTATGGTGACGTTTCCTTTCTGCTACTCTGAAAAGACATTATGGATGTAAAATAGCCCGAAAATCTCAAAATTGACAAGTGTCTTCCTTTAAATACTCAGTGGAGTCATACAGAGCACCATGCAGAACTTAACTATCAAAGTCTGTGGGACGGATCGTAAAGCTCTGGGTAGTCCACTTAATTATTAACATCTTGATAAATCTACAGTATACTGATATTTATGAAGGAAAAAAATGACATCTGCTAGCTGTGATTGACTGTTCCTCGTCACATAACATGCGGTGCTCGCTGCAGTGTTAAAGTTGAACTATTTTCATCCCGGGGTACGGCTGTTGCGCCCTGAAAAATAGGCGCTGGGGAACGCTTGCGTATCACGTTGGTGTTGCTCTTGCAATTGAACAAGCCTTCCTCGCTTCTACAGTGGATTTGAGGGCGCAAAAAGTGTGGCATTTGAAGGGCCCCTAACAATTTCATGTGTTAAGGCCTTTACACACTGGGGCGGGTTTTTTGTGTGACTCATTTGCACGTCAATATATTTTTGGAACTGTTTTTGTCATGAGTACTTTCGCATAGAAGGCAAATATTACACTGCAAAAACGCTTTTTCTGAGCTTTCGCACCGCGAATAAAGGCATTAACCAATCATGTTGTGCTGAATTGGTTGAGTTGGCCTTTATTTATAAATCAACAACATGGAGGCTCTGCCGTCTGAACTAAGACGAACTCTCAAACTTGATAAAGGCAGCACAGACCAGATTCACTCATTCCGTTCTTAACTTTCACAATAAAGGCCCAGACGTAGAAAATTCTCAGGCGAATATTTGGCATTTTTGTGTTGTTTTTTAGTCACGTCCCGGTCTGTAAAGTGGCAATCTTGAATTTAAATAAATGTCTGTTTAGTCACTATCTATCGCATGGCCCACTGATGAAAGTATTGCAATATTTATAAATTTGAAGGATTAAAAACTAGGTGTCTGTGGTGACATGCCTGGAAAAAATGCTGTATTCGGGGCCGTTCACAGAAACAAACACCAGCTGTGCCGCTTTCACCCTTTTATCCAAGGAACTTCTCCATATATTTACCATAAATTGATAAAATAAAGAAAAGATTTCTGTCAGCTATAATAGGTTGTTGCTCATCACATGACATGCAGTACGCACTGCAGTGTTCCAAAAGTTGAAGCATTTAATCCCACAGCCCTAAAAATGAGGCTCTTTGGAACGCTTGCGCACCGCAACCATGTTGCTCTCGCTTTTGAGCGGGCCTCCCGGCGTCTGTGCATTTGGGGGCACAAAAAATGCAACATGCGAACGTCCCCCAACTGTTCTATATTGTATGTAAACACACAAACAATGAAACTATGCACACGATTCTGAAAAATCATACGTATTGCCACTTAAAGTGAAAGTAGCAAAAGCACATTACTGTTACAAGTAAAGGTTTATCATTCACAATCTTAGGAAAGTAAAAGAAATAAAGTACTAGCACCAACTTATATACTTTAAGGACAAAAAGTAAAACTACTCATTATGCACAATAGCCCTTTTCAGTAAAAAGTCAAGTTTATTTTTGGATTATAATTATGGATGCATTCATGTGTTAATTACTTTTATGTTGTAGCTGGTAAATGTGGAACTCATTAAATTGACTATATATTTTTTGATAGTTTAACTTATACATATTGATACTTGATTTACATTTTGTATTAATAATCTGAATCTGCAAAGTGACTAAAGCTATCAAATACATTTAATGGTACAGAATTTGGTTAAGAAGTATAAAGTGGCATTAAGTGGAAATACTCAAAAAAAGTACCTCAGAATTGCACTTAAGTACAATACATTCAAATCAGCGACCCGGCCCGGATCCGAGTACTTGACCCCAAAGTCCAGTTTGTTTGATTAGTGTGAACATTTTGGCTCGCTCAGGTATGGTCATCAATGATCTCTGTAATTCATTCCTAAAAAGCCCACCGTCTCTCTGCAACGGACAACATCACTTCAAACCAAACACCTCATGTCCTCACAACATGACTAACAGGATATGTGATGCGGTTTGCCAACAGGCCAAGAACTAGTATTTCACTATTTTGAATAATGACATTATTTAAGCAAAGAAAGGCTTAACACTGGATGCAGGTTGTCAAATAAAATAGAAATCTTTATTAACCAGGCCTCAACACAACATTTGTTCTTTGCAAATTAGATGAACTATAACTTAAGAGTAGCAGGTGTTTTCATTTCATGTTGACGTGACCTTCAGGGGCGGGAAAAGAAGAGGACGGCATCCTCCAAGGGTTCGCCTATTTAACTCGGATGCCATATTGTAAATGATTTGCATTTAAAAGCAGCATTATGTAAAGTAATCAGAGGACTAACAACATCCGTCATGTTCACTGAGTGAAACACACTGCAGCATAAAAACATCTCCACATGTACCAGTTGTTATTGATGTGAACAGCTGGCAGAAGCAACAAGACATGAACACAGCATTATTACACCTCAACGTTTCCTCCAATGCATCACTATATTGAAAAGATGTCTACCACACTGATGCTGCTGACAAAGTGAAAGCTGTTGTACAATGAGAGCTCAGTCTGAGGAGTGTGATTTATCCAACAATCACAGTGTCGTCGTCTAGAAACTCGTAGGAGGGAACCTCAAGGTTGAGGGGGGCGGGGCCTTTCCTGATGCGGCCCGAGGCGTCATAGTGAGAGCCGTGGCAGGGGCAGTAGTAACCTCCGAAGTCACCAGCGTTGGCGATGGGCACACAGCCCAGATGTGTGCACACCCCGAGGACGATGACCCAGCGGGGGTTGATGACCCTGTCGTTGTCGTGCTGAGGGTCGCGCAGCTCTGCCATGTTCACGCCGGCTTCTGTGGCGATCTCCTTCTCTGTGCGATGACGGACAAACAGCGGTTTGCCTCTCCACTTGAAGGTCATGTTCTTGCCTTCAGGGATGTCGCTCAGCTTGATTTCGATCTGGGACAGGGCCAGGACGTCAGCCGAGGCGCTCATGGAAGAAACAAACTGAGTGACCACCGTCTTGGCAGCGTAGACGCCCACCACGGTTGTGGCACCGGTGACCAGGTATGAGAAGGTTCTTCTGGACTCGCTGCTCTCCTGGGAGGACTTGCTGGGGTCGAGCACATCTGGGCGCCTGTAGTCAGAGAAGTCTGGTACCCTGACATCTGTGTGGGCAAATCGGACTCCTGCACAGCCTGCAGACGAGAACAAACGGGTCATCAGTTAGACTGCATAGATCACTTAGAGTGAACACTAACAAAGTGCTGCCAGTTTAGTCGGGGAGTGTGCTGGAGCAGCTCAGATATATGAAACCTTCACTTGTCAATGTATACAAATGTCTGCATTTATTGGCAATTGACCTTAAATGTTTTTTAAATTATGCATTTCATTTGCGACTGACTGATCAGATTAATTCCAGGTTAATGAAAGCAGCTGTGCCAAGATCAGACGTGCCGATATTTAAACTTTGACGACAGGTACGTAGTGTGTTTACACCATGTAATGTAGCACTTGCCAACTTTCTCCATCAGCTGTGCGCTCAAGATCAGACTGGAGACGTACACACTTAAAAGATGGGTGAGTAATATGCTTTCTTCCAACATTTGTACTTTTTAAACAGAAGAAAGACTTAATATTGTAAACTTTTGACTGGTTATGAAACAACCTCAATTTAACACGGAAGCCTCTATATGACCTTCATAAAAATTAGCATCAGCAAGAAGATTAGCCATTTCTATATAGATATTCTTAATGCTCGTCATCGGTGCCACTGGGTCGGATTCCGCACAAAATCACCCAGGTCAAGTCCTTCAGCTCAGGCTCCAGCAACCAGCCCACCGTGGACGGACCCAGATCAAACAAACATGTAAAACAGACTAGAACCTGAACTATATGTCAATGTGTCTGAGATCTCTCCAGTGGATACTGAAACCATGACAGAGCCGCAGCACAAATAAGTATCAGTTGCAGCCCTATACACACCGCTTCATTAATAATGTAGTGGACGTGGTCAAATAATGATATAATTGACTTGATATGTTGTTGATTTGATCTTTGTCCGAACTGCAGTCAGAGCCTGTAGCCACCAATTTATCTCATCAGCACAATATTCGACCACAGTAACATCCGATCTGGTTACAGCCATTAGTACAGTATTTCTAAGATACCAGACTTATGAAAATACTATCCACCTTATACCACTGCCCTTGAAAACACACAATGACATTAACGTTAGCGATCACACTAAAAGTCACATGGGGACATGGAACCGGAACACCGGCTAACGTTACGGTTAACGATACTTGATAGACGGAAGACTATCCGAGCTCCATAGTTCATGTTTCGACCCACAACGTTGCCGTCAGTCCAACAAACACGGAATAACAGCAACGTTATACACACTTTATGTTGACCTCAAGTGTAGGGCGCCCTAAATTAGGCTAACAAGATGCTAGCTAACAACCTGGAAGAGCCTGCAGCTAACGTTAGTCAAGCTAACTAAATTATGGCCAACTCACTCCGTGGTGTTTAACAGGGATAAATGTGACTTGATATCACATTTCAGCACACACATAGGACATGACGTTAGACGCAAACTTTCAATACACACGTTTAAACAACAGAAAGTTGACTCAGCTAAGTTACCTAACGGTAGTAAGGTGAGCCAATGACAGACTTACCATTAATGCTAACAGTCACAGCAGGCCCCGTCTTTGGGCTTTGACCGTTGAGCGATTCGCGGCAGAGGAACTGTTTTTTCGGGTCCAACAAAATCTTCTCTCCCTTCACAACAACCCCAGGTACCAGAGCTTTCAGGGGACCAGCGACAGCAACCGCTGTAGCTTGCATGTAAGGGGAAAATGCCCCAGACCGGGCAGCAAGAGACATCATGTTTACGGCGAACTGCTGCTACGACGACCTTGCGCTGTCTTGACTGGTGAGGTAACAACCTGACGTAACCAAGTGCGTCATTACGTGCCCACGTAATGATACGTAATAGTGAGAAAAAAATAATAAGGATTATTTATTGTCATTCTACAACACTGGATTACATAGTATACCTATAACTAGACAACAACAATTATATTTTCTTCCTACAAAAAACATTATGAATATGTGGCTTTAACGTGAGCAGTCTATCTATTGTTGAGTTCTTTCGGGTGAAAGTGTTTTGAAGATATATCAAAATTGTGAAGTGAAGTGAAGAATGAGCACCAATAATCCAGTGGAGCTTCATGTTTTTATGTGTCCATACACATGGTGGGGCATCTCCTCGCTTTTATTTTCTTGCTAACACTACCAAAGTGCCACTAATGATATTGTCACAACATGTGCAGAAGACTTTTGGAGAAGAGATTGTATTCCTCATACACTTCAGCTGTGGGTTGTTTGGACTGGAAGACTCTCGGTCCACCTTGTTCAGGAAGGTTCTTAATTGAGTGACATTGAAGCTCTATTGTTAGTTCAGGAAGGAAGACAAACATTTTGCATGCTTAGCACTGAAGTGTATTTCTCATTCATCCTGCCATTCTATCTCGCTGCTGCTCGGGAAAGAAGCCCCTCGATTACAATTCTCCCCGTAGAGTCCGAGCGCCAATTACTTTCTGTCAAGACTTTAACATCACACATCATCTGTTTATAATAAACAATTATCATTTACTTGTCTCTTCTGACTGAAACAAAGTATCTAATTGGCAGCCACAAGAGCTGGTCTAATTCTCTAAATGCTAAGGAAAGGTGCTTCAATGCTTCCTTTCTTATGTCCTTCAGCATAGGGTACACTGAACAGTCCCTGGACAAAAGGAAAGGAGATAAAGATGTCCCACAATTCCTTGCTGCAGCAACATTTCAAGCGGAAACAGACCCATGTCAATAACTGGCAACATAGCCTAGTGTAAGTGCAGTTGGATGCTGTTAGCACCATGGTTATCTTTATGAATTACCCTTCACACCTTGATTTCATGCCGTTTTCCATTGAGGTCAAGGAAATGTTGATATGGGAAGACGTAGGGCATCTTTTTACATTTTTTGACAGCAGCCCATGTTAGCAGATCTAAAGGCAAAGCATTCCCAGAGAGACTTGTTGTCTTCTGCAGGTGAGCAGCCTGTGTGGCTGTGCAGGGTCCCAACATGATGCAGGAGTAACTGAACATCTTTTACAGGCTGTGCTCAGACTTTCATTATGATGGGAGACTAAAGGATTCTGGGTATATCCATTGTGTTTTGGTCCACTGGGAGTCAAAGTAATGCTCTGATTAACTTGTCTTTGTATTCATCAACTGTTTTGTATTTTCATCCATTTTCTCTTTTTGTACTTTTTGAAATATCTTTCTATCAATTTCATGTTCCTCCTCCTGCTGCTGGAGAGAACCTTTCGTATCCTGTATTCTGTGGTTGATTAAACATGTTGTAATTGGATTCCTGCATTTTTCTAGATAGATTCTTTTCACTTATATTGTCAGATACAGTAGATTTATATTATCAGTTTTTGTATTCATTACGTCATCCAGAGTAGGCTGTTGACACCACGCCCGTTTAGGGGAAATACCCTGTGCAGTGGGCAACAGTGTTAACAGAGGAAGTTAAAAAATGTCTCCAAACTTCTACTTTACACAAACCGGTGTAAATGAAAAACACTATAATGAAGAGTTGCTGTGTCGTTAGTTACACCAAGAATAAATCCACACACCCCGATCTCCCATTTATTCCTCTGCCGTGTCCTAAAATAGACAGAGGGGTTTTATGGCTCCAAGCTATAGACTAGATCAGCATTGCGTCATCACCAAGGCTGTGCTCCCTTTTGGGGGAAAGATGCAGAAAAGCGGGTTGACCGAGGCTTTTACACTGACGTTTGAGGCACAGTGTGGTAAATGGCTAAATGATGCTAGTTAGCTTCGAATGATGGATATCTATCGTTAGCTTGGGGGGCTGCAGTAGCCTACAGTCATACAGTATAGCAGCATCAGACTGTCATCTCCAACTACATATCAGCTAATTGATCAAACAGTTCGCTATTAAAAGGTTGGTTGTGTCCAAACAACGCCTAACGTGATTCTATCAGTAATAGTTAGTAATAGTTAGAGCTTCGATGTCTGGATATCTGGCCACGGTTTTGGACAGGAGCAATGAAGGGTCATGAAAGCGAAAAGCTCAATTTATTAAGGTGTAGTGGACGCAAAATATTCATTCGACATTTGTATAAAAGCGACATTTGTTTAACAAGAGATAAATGCATACCAACTTGTTTTCAATCCACACACGTCAAATTGCATTGAAATCTGTAGGATCTGTTTTCTGTCCTCTTAAAAGGGGCGTGGCCTTGACGTTTTGCATACGTGCGGGTATTACCAGTCCAATGACACGTCTTTAGAAGGAGGAGCTAACTTTTTGTCTTGTGGACTGGAACGACCTAAAGCACGTCGTAACACATTTTAATTTTGAAGAGTTATTCAGTGAGTGACTGTTGTTGTTGGACGTGCCTGGTTTCCAGGCACGTCCAACTGGGAAGAGATCCCGGGGAAGACCCAGAACACGCTGGAGGGATTACATCTCCCAGCTGGCCTGGGAACGCCTCGGGATCCCCCAGAATGAGCTGGAACATGTTGCCGGTGAGAGGGAGGTCTGGGTCAGCCTGCTTGGCCTGCTGCCACCGCGACCCGACCCCGGATAAGCGGAGGAAAATGGATGGATGGATGTTGTTGTCCTTTCCTGTTCATGACATGTTACAGTGGCATACAACAGGACGTCTTGTTGTTACTGTTCTCCATAACAACAGTGAACAGCACTCTGTGTAACAGCAGGTTAGTCCACATAAACCTGTCCCACCTCAGGCTTCTCAAGTCCCCCACAAGTACATGTTGTTCCTCAAACACAGGAACAGCTAAGGAGTGAGCCATCTTGCTTCCTTCTCATCTGAGGTCACATGCAAAACATGTAAATCTGATATTGTGACAGCCCTACTTCACACAGTGTTCCTATGTACCTACATGTATCATTAAGTAATGTACTGTAATCAGTACTTGTACTTGTTAGTCCAAATTATTGCACTAATACTGGAAAGAATAACAATGACTGTGAGCCATAGTCTTTAGTGTTACTAAAGTCAATCACCCTGCTGACCAAACCCTGTTGTCGTCTGACTTGTTCTTCAGCTGCAGAACCTTGACTAGTGTTTTCACTGGTCTCACTGAATCTGTCCTCTGCAGCGACATGCCACCTGCCACTTTAAATGCATTGATTGGCAATCTTGAAGCATTCTGATGCTTCTCTTTATGGGTATCTTAATTTATTGTCTCTGAGCGTCTAGGTTTGATATTTATGTAAAGCGGGTCGGGAACAGTCCGTCGCTGGCTGCGTCATGACGTTAAAGGATAATTCCACAGAAATGAAAACGAGTCGGGACCCTAACCTGACCCTAACCTCACCCTAACCTGACCCTAACCTCACCCTAACCTGACCCTAACCTCACCCTAACCTGACCCTAACCTCACCCTAACCTGACCCTAACCTCACCCTAATCTCACCCTAACCTCACCCTAATCTCACCCTAACCTCACCCTAATCTCACCCTAACCTCACCCTAATCTCACCCTAACCTCACCCTAACCTGATACCTCAGGATGGGAGATGACAGCCACCCAGAACCACGCCGGGCTGCTCTGCTCACTGGACCAGGCCGACCAGTACAGCACTCTGGGTCATTTTTTTCCTTTGCATCAGTCCAAATTGTACAGTAGCCCACCGGGAAAGCCCCTTGTACACTAGCTGGCAGTTTAACAAAACTATTTCAACAAAAAATAAACAGGCATCCCTCCATCTATGCCTTTGCTTTGCATGTTTAAAGTGCATGCAAATGATATTCCATCTCAACAATCTTTTATTTGGTATTAGTGTATTTTTGAGTTTTTCTTAACATTTTCTGCTTTCATTTTTTTTTGGTGTATTTTGGCTTCTTGTGTGTGGAGTGTTTACTGACACATCTGCTGTATAGGAAGCCTCCCCGAAGCGCTCTACAGGGAGCTGCTATGAACTTCCTGTCCTCTCCCCTCTGATGTGGTAGCCAGTGAAATCTAATCCTGTAAAGAGGTAATCCCGCAGGGCTTTAAGAAGACGTGCTAAATCCTTGTAGCCCCACTAGATGCTCCACACAATTCATAACACATTAAAAAGCTGACAGCTTCTCCTCTGACCCTCCCGCTTCAGTTGTCCGACTGCCTGCTGAAGTATTATTCTGGCACAGCTGGACTCCACTGAGAGCACAGGGATTACATCACCACTGCTTTGCCACGACTATCGTCTGTTCAAATCCCCAAAGAGGCTGATGTCCATGTATAAATTCATATTTAAATTCACATGCATGCTACACACACAGATGTATATATGGTCGTTGACGACCTCCAGTCATCTAAAAATAATATCAATTAAAGCTGCGAGCAGCATTGATCGGGCCCTCGCAACTTCACGCACGTCGAGGGTACTGGCAGGACTCATGCATTTCTGTGACCGTCATACACTGCGTGCACGAGTTAGATGATATTTCCTGCGTAGACCAGAAGCGTAGCAAGATCATGTTGCCAGGTCTTAAGCCTCAAATGTTTTGAGTGTACCTCTGATACAATCATAAATGTAAGCCTTTAAAGATCATTAAGAAAATTAATGTGTGTGAATGCGCTTCAGTGTTTGTAACATAACAGACTGTCAGTTTACTGTGATGGGGTTCAACTCCCTGCAGTGTCCTGCTGATTGTATTTGGATTTACATGAAAGTTAACAAAACAGTAGTGTCATTTGCTGTTACTTGAACACTTTAATTTAACACTGTTTTCATTTTAAGTTCTTCTGTAACTTTAGATTGTAGTGTGAAGCATTCATTGTAATGTTTAACCTGATTGTCATGAAGAAGCTCTGGACAGATCATTTATACTAATGCCCACTGACATGGTTTGAAAATCCACTGTTATCTAACGTTTGCTCTCCAAGCATCTTAGTTTACACATATTTAGATCAGAGAAGTCTTTTTCTCATGGTGTGCCCACAAACCCTTTCAATAAGTTCCGTGTTTGGGCCGCTGTAATTATAGAATCCTGCTTACGTCCGTGCTTATCAGTAGGTGGCGCTATGACAATGAGTTAATATTGGCATGCAGAAGTCCTAAAGCCCTGACAGTCAACAAGCATGTCAAGTTTGGGACAGTTTTGACAAAGTACAGTTGAGTTACAACAGCTTGATGGATGATGGTGAACCATATAAAATGGCCATCACACCATATCCACGTCGTTCGATGAAACCTAAAGCTTTTAGTAACTTTAGTAAGCTTTAGTAAGATTTTAGTAACTTTTAAATTCTAAGCTGATCGGATTAATTCCCTAGGAGGAGTTCGTAGTACAGCACCTGGAAATGGAAAAAAACACGAGAAATTCATACAAAATTCTAAATAGTTCACTTCCAGTTGGGTTTAGAGCATGGACCCCTAAGACTTTTTTTTAAGTCTACATGTGATACATCTGCTAACCAAATTTTATACATCTAGGTGAAACGTACTGCGAGGGTTGCATTGTCGACATTTTTTAGGGGGCGCTATTGAGCCGATTTGCCACTCTGAACCAATAAAATCATATTCTGTAACTACATTTCGGGCTTGTAATCTGCTTGCCAAGTTTGCTTATGTTTCGAGCATTTTTAGCCTCTCAAAATTACCTTCGTTGTTAACGGCGAAGACTGCATCGCCACGGCAACGGCGTTCGACGAAACATCAAAAGCTTCATGAACTGGTATTATGAACTTCTTACATTTGTGTGGAAGTAATTTGATGTTGATTTGATTTACCTACTAAGAGAAACAAGCCAAAGTATAAAGCCTTTAACTTTCTGTTACCAGTAGGTGGCGCTATGACTATGATTCAAAATTGGCCTGCAGATGTCTTCAGGCCGGGAGTCTAATCAAACATGTGCAATCTGGTAAAGATCTGATGATGTGGAGTTGAGTTACATCAGTTTATTCGTTCATGGCGAAGGATCGAAATTCGCCGAGCCGCCACGTCGCCGCCCTTCAAGAACTTCTTACAATCTTCACAATGAAGCATTATCAAGGTCTTAAGGCTGTTCTGACAACATTTTAGAGGGATCTGATTAATCTGTAAGGAGCAGGATGTCAAAGTACACAACTTACAACTTCCAGTTGCCACTAGGTGGCGCTATTACTATTATTCTAAATTGTCATATAGATGTGTTCCGGGTCAGGATGTTATGACATATGAGAGATTTGGAGCAGATTCGACAATGTACGGCTGAGTTACAACAACTTCCTGTTTCGCGGCGAATGGTGTTTTTTTGACGCCACGCCACGGATACATAGTTCGATAACTTTTTGATCTTTGAGTAACTTTTCACTGCCAAGGTCTCAAGAGCATACTGACCAAATCTGAAGTTGATCGGGTTAAATCTCTAGGAGGAGTTCGTTAAAGTATGACGCCTTGAAACGGTCCAAAAACGTCATAGAATTAAAAATGGCCGACCTCCTGTTTGGTTTAGAGAAAAATTCCTAGAGGATTTTTTGTGCGTCTCATCACGATCCATATTCCTACCAAATTTCATACAGCTAGGTGAAACCCGATGTTGGGGCTACTCAATAGGGGGCGCTATCGAGCCAATATTTCATACCGCAGCTGGACACCCCTATCAGACTGCAATTTTCGCAAATTCTGGCTTGCGTGCCAAATTTCACAAAATTCCCAGTATCCCAAGCACCTCCTTTTTGCGATGAAAGCGGAAAAGTAATAATAATAATAATTAAAGCTGCAAGCAGCATTGATCGGGCCCTCGCAACTTCACGCACGTCGAGGGTACTAGCAGGACTCTGGCCATGCATTTCTGTGACTATCATACATTGCATGCATGAGTTAAACGGTATTTCCTGGTACTGGCAGGACTCTGGGTGATGCGGCCATGAATTTCTGTGACCATCATACACTGCGTGCATGAGTTAGATGATATTTCCTGTGTCGACCAGCAGCGTAGCAAGATCATGTTGCCAGGTCTTAAGCCTCAAATGTTTTGAGTGTACCTCCGATACAATCATAAATGTAAGCCTGTTAAGATCATTAAGAAAATAAATGTGTGAATGCGCTTCAGTGTTTTTAACATAACAGACTGTCAGTTTACTGGGATGGGGTTCAACTCCCTGCAGTGTCCTGCTGATTGTATTTGGACTTACATGAAGGTTAACAAAATAGTAGTGCCAATTTGCTTTTACTTGAACACTTTAATTTAACACTGTTTTCATTTTAAGTTCTTCTGCAACTTTAGATTGTAGTGTGAAGCATTCATTATAACGTTTAACCTGATTCTCATGTAGAAGCTCTGGACAGATCATTTATGCTAATGCCCACCGACAGTGGCTTGACAACCACTTTTATCTAATTTCTGCTCTCTAAGCATCTTATTATGCACATATTTAGATCAGAGAAGTCATTCTTTTCTCATGGTGTGCCCACAAACCCTTTCAATAAGGTCAGTGTTTGGGCCGCTGCATTTATAGAATCCTGCTTACGTCCGTGCTTATCAGTAGGTGGCACTATGACAATGAGTTAATATTGGCATGCAGAAGTCCTAAAGCCATGACAGTCAACAAGCATGTCAAGTTTGGGACAGTTTTGACAAAGTACAGTCGAGTTACAACAGCTTGATGGATGATGGCGAACCATGTAAAATGGCCGTCACACCATATCCACGTCATTCGATGAAACCTAAAGCTTTTAGTAACTTTAGTAAGCTTTAGTAAGATTTTAGTAACTTTTAATCGCTAAGGTCTTTAGATTGTTCTGACCAAATTCTAAGTTGATCGGATTAATTCCCTAGGAGGAGTTTGTAGTACAGCACCTGGAAATGGAAAAAAACCACAAGAAATTCATACAAAATTCAAAATGGCTGACTTCCGGTTGGGTTTAGAGCATGGTCCCAAGAGACTTTATTTCAAGTCCACATGTGATACATGTGCCTACCAAATTTTGTAAATCTATGTGAAACGTACAGCGAGGGCTGCTTCGTCGAAATTTTGTAGGGGGCGCTATTGAGCCGATTTGCCACTCTGAACCAATAAAATCATATTCTATAACTACATTTTGGGCTTTTAATCTGCTTGCCAAGTTTGCTTATGTTTCGAGCATTTTTAGCCTCTCAAAATTACCTTCGTTGTTAACAGCGAAGACTGCATCGCCACGGCAACGGTGTTCGACGAAACATCAAAAGCTTCATGAACTGGCATTATGAACTTGTTAGATTTGTGTGGAACTAATTTGATGTTGATCTGATTTACCTACTAAGAGAAACAAGCCAAAGTATAAAGCCTTTAACTTACTGTTACCAGTAGGTGGCGCTATGACTATGATTCAAAATTGGCCTGCAAATGTCTTCAGGCCTGGAGTCTTATCAAACATGTGAAATCTGGTAAAGATCTGATGATGTGGAGTTGAGTTACATCAGTTTATTCGTTCATGGCGAAGGATCGAAATTCGCCGAACCGCCACGTCGCCGTCCTTCAACAACTTCTTACGATTTTCACAATGAAGCATTATCAAGGTCTTTAGGCTTTTCTGACAACATTTGAGAGGGATCTGATTAATCGGTGAGGAGCAGGATGTCAAAGTACAAAATGTACAACTTCCAGTTGCCACTAGGTGGCGCTATTACTATGATTCTAAATTGTCTTATAGATGTGTTCCGGGTCAGGATGTTATGACATATGAGAGATTTGGAGCAGATTAGACAATGTATGCCCGAGTTACAACAACTTCCTGTTTCGCGGCGAATGGTGTTTTTTTGACGCCGCGCCACGGACACATAGTTTGATAACTTTTTGATCTTTGAGTAACTTTTCACTGCCAAGGTCTCAAGAGCATACTGACCAAATCTGAAGTCAATCGGGTCAAATCTCTGGGAGGAGTTCGTTAAAGTATGACGCCTTGAAATGGTCAAAAAACGTCATAAAAGTCAAAATGGCCGACTTCCTGTTTGGTTTAATGAAAAACTCCAAGAGGATGTTTTGTGCGTCTAATCACGTTCCACATACCAACCAAATTTCATACAGCTAGGTGAAACCCAATGTTGGGGCTACTCAATAGGGGGTGCTATCGAGCCAATATTTCATACCGCAGTTGGACACCCCAATCAGACTGCAATTTTCGCAAATTCTGGCTTGCGTGCCAAATTTCACAAAATTCCCAGTATCCCAAGCACCTCCTTTTTTGCGATGAAAGCGGAAAAATAATAATAATAATAATAAACAATCGAATAACAATAGGTCCTCCGCTCCGACTACGTCGGTGCTCGGGCCCTAATAATAATAAACAATCGAAAAACAATAGGTCCTCCGCTCCGACTACGTCGGTGCTCGGGCCCTAATAATAATAATAATCAATCGAATAACAATAGGTCCTCCGCTCCGACTACGTCGGTGCTCAGGCCCTAATAATAAACAATCGAATAACAATAGATCCTCCGCTCCGACTACGTCGGTGCTCGGGCCCTAATAATAATAAACAATCGAAAAACAATAGGTCCTCCGCTCCGACTACGTCGGTGCTCGGGCCCTAATAAACAATCGAAAAACAATAGGTCCTCCGCTCCGACTACGTCAGTGCTCGGGCCCTAATAATAATAATAATCAATCGAATAACAATAGGTCCTCCGCTCCGACTACGTCGGTGCTCAGGCCCTAATAATAAACAATCGAATAACAATAGTTCCTCCGCTCCGACTACGTCGGTGCTCGGGCCCTAATAAACAATCGAAAAACAATAGGTCCTCCGCTCCGACTACGTCGGTGCTCGGGCCCTAATAATAATAATAAACAATCGAAAAACAATAGGTCCTCCGCTCCGACTACGTCGGTGCTCGGGCCCTAATAATAATAATAATAACAATAAACAATCGAATAACAATAGGTCCTCCGCTCCGACTACGTCGGTGCTCGGGCCCTAATAATAATAAACAATCGAAAAACAATAGGTCCTCCGCTCCGACTACGTCGGTGCTCGGGCCCTAATAATAATAATAATCAATCGAATAACAATAGGTCCTCCGCTCTGACTACGTCGGTGCTCAGGCCCTAATAATAAACAATCGAATAACAATAGGTCCTCCGCTCCGACTACGTCGGTGCTCGGGCCCTAATAATAATAAACAATCGAAAAACAATAGGTCCTCCGCTCCGACTACGTCGGTGCTCGGGCCCTAATACTAATAATAAACAATCGAAAAACAATAGGTCCTCCGCTCCGACTACGTCGGTGCTCGGGCCCTAATAATAATAATAATCAATCGAATAACAATAGGTCCTCCGCTCCGACTACGTCGCTGCTCAGGCCCTAATAATAAACAATCGAATAACAATAGGTCCTCCACTCCGACTACGTCGGTGCTCGGGCCCTAATAATAATAAACAATCGAAAAACAATAGGTCCTCCGCTCCGACTACGTCGGTGCTCGGGCCCTAATAATAATAATAAACAATCGAAAAACAATAGGTCCTCCGCTCCGACTACGTCGGTGCTCGGGCCCTAATTACATTCGGCCTTTGATCATGGCCTCATCCTGGAGCATTTATGACTACAATGCAGATATAGTTTGAGTTACAAAACTGATGATTTGAATAGAGAGATCTAAAAATAAGCAGGAAAAAAGTGTTACAATAAGGTTTAAATTATGTCTTTTGTGCCATTTTTTCTCTTTTGTGTTGTTTTATTCTTCAAATCTTTAACAATTCAACTCAAATCAAGCGATTGCTGACATTTGAGCAAAATTAGATCTGGTAGCAGAACACGCTGGAGGGATTACATCTCCCAGCTGGCCTGGGAACGCCTCGGGATCCCCCAGAATGAGCTGGAACATGTTGCCGGTGAGAGGGAGGTCTGGGTCAGCCTGCTTGGCCTGCTGCCACCGCGACCCGATCCCGGATAAGCGGAGGAAAATGGATGGATGGATGGATCTGGTAGTATTTTCATTTAAAAGAGAACAATCACATGTTTCCCTGCTTATGCAGGTTGGGTTTATTTGTACCAGATGATTTGTGAGAGACTGTTCATTTAGCAAATGGCAGATGGACATACCTCAGACGTACGAGCGTGCAGTGCTTCTCACCAGTCGAGGACTGATTCACTCAGATAAGAGCTGCAGTCGCACCACACTCCATTTAAAGGAAAAAAACATAAAAGAAAAATCCATTTTTGGCATGTTTTTAGGAATGAAATGTTCTATAAATCAGGCTGTGAATGATATATGAACAATCCCCTCTGTAATAACCTTGAGAATATAGTTAGGAAATAAATTAAATGATTAATCTCACAGTGCCACACAACAACAGTGTGGCACTGTGACCAGTGTCCAAACCTCTGAGGGAAGAAGGGGACAATGTCATGGCTGGATAGATATTTACTGTTTGACAACCGTTCGCAATATTATTGAGCAGGAATCTTGCTAGCATGACATCAGCTTTCTGGCTCATAGCTGACACGAAATATCTCCTGTTGCCAAGTTGTATCTAAGGTCTGTCCTATTTACTGGAGCACTAAACAATGTTTTAGTTGCACGAGAGCCTTATGGTTTAATAAAACCTCAGGGTTACCAGGGAAACGGAGTGAATGGCTCGTGAAAAACTTTAATTTTGGTTGCAAAATGCATGAAAATATGAATAAATGGTCTTAACCTATATTTCTTTGGCAAGTGACCATGGTATAAGTGCGATAATGCCCTTCGAGGTGTACATCATCAGGAATTAATAGACTTCATGGAGGCAACGGCCCTCTGGACATTTAACAGGTTCATGTCATTAACTATTGTAGAATATGTCTATTTCTCTGTGTTTTACTAACCACATCGGTTGTGATTTGTATTGATGTGCATCAATGACTAGTGGTTTGGGACAGAGTATGTTCTGCTGACCACACAACGTAGCTGAGGAATTCTGGACCCATGCTAATGGTGTCTACTTGGTGCATCAAGGACCAAACCATCTCCCACTGCAGTCTATGTCCCTGTGTCCTCAGCAGACCCATCATGATTCTATACCCTGGATTTGGGCAGCTGATACGGATCACTGACACTCGGGAGCCCAGTTTCTAATCAGACAAGCTGCTGTACATTTCCTTCACAGTTAATCCCTGTTCTGCCATGCACCTGTGAACTGGAGCCTAGACTCCCCCATCAGCTGGGCTGTTACAATGTTACAAGTAATCCTTAGGTGTGACGTATAGTCCTCAGAAATCATTATCCATGAATGACTAATCATTTACTTCTCATTGGCAAAGTTGATTTGTGATTCCTTTTTCTTTTGGCTGCAGGTCATCTGGTGTACCTGAGTAAGTGCATACAACCTATCCTGGGACATGTCAACCTGACTTGGGACAGCGGTAAGAAAACCAACGATTGAGAAAATACAATACTAAGAAATCGAGAGGACCTTGAATAAGCCAACTTGATAGTCAGGTACGGAGCTGTTTAAGTAAAGGATAGAGCAGCCATTCCTAAAAAATAGATATCTGAGAGTTATGAATATTCTGTCCAGATGCAAGAATACACATTTTTCAAATGCTACTCTAAAATGTATGTACAGCACTGACTACGCAACCAGACATGATATATCAGGGTCTCTGCAGGTGTCAGAGAGTTAAATGTAAGATTTCTGAGAGATGTACCAAAACAAAGCTCAGAGAACAGAGGCTATTAACGTGGGCTTGATGTTCTATCGCAGATTGAAAAATGACTCAAAATGCCAACTGTTTAAAATAAGCCAGAATCTTTCAAAGCAAAATTGGAAATAGAGTCGACCGTTTGGGACAAATGTATTGCCTTAGCAGAAACGGAGGTGCTAGGGTTAGGGCTGGCGGAATTCCAGTTGCTACAGCGGTGGCGGTCTGTCTCCAAAGCAGACTTCTTCTCCCAGTGAAGGGGTGTCCCAGCGGCGGGGAGTGAGGCGGAGGGACTGCGGGGTGTAATTCTTGTCTCATGGTCTGATAAACAGTAAATCCATCAGATTCAGTACCCATGCTATATGAGCTGCTGTAGCAGTGTCATATTTGTCGACACTGCATTGAGGCTTTTGTTATACAGAAGTGGGCGTGGTTTCATCTCTCAGCCCCTTGTCCACAACACACACTTACCCCTTTATTCCCTGCTCAGGTAGACATTACTGCACTATATCTTTACATACCAAACAGTTGTTTTCTGCTGTATTAATGCAGTATGGCTGTGATTTGGTCTAAAAGTGTCATTTATTAAGCAACACCAGATTATGATAGTATTTGTTTATTTCATTTATTTGGCTCCGCAAACACAAATACTTCTGCAATTAAACATGTTCCTGTATACACGGAGGAGCTGGGCAGTCTAGGCCTATAGCAGCATAACACCGAGCTGGTCCAAGGCAAACCTGAGCCCTCACAACAGGCGTATTCAAAGTCCTAAGCCTACTCTTAATGTGGATGTCTAGCAACTCATAATTAAATAAATGCAAATAATAAAATCATTTTAATGTAAAAAAAAGCAAATAATGTAATCAGCACATAATATAGGAAACCCATGAGCACTTAACGGCATAACAGTTTTGTTAATGTAATGATATAAGGGTTCCCATACTAAATTTAAAAAGCCTTTTTTTAAAGGTGGTACATCTGATATAGATATTTTATATGAGTACTAGTACAGCAGCAAAGAACTATTGTCTATGTAAAGATATAGTGGAGTAATGTCTCCCTGAGCAGAGAATAAAGTTGCTCTATTATTTAACCATTTTTTTATGTAATAACTTATTACATTATATCTATAATAATAGAGCCCATAATATATATATATCAAATGTCAGTCATCTTGATAGCATTACTCACAAAGCACAGGAACATATTTGAGAGATTGTGTAGTATAAATACATTATCTCAAATGATCTCATATCCCACAAACAGCCATCACCTCTTGCTGAAATGAACCACAGGAAGACTTCCCCTCTTCCATCCTCTCGGTCTTTATAGATTTGCCACATAATACATTTCTCCCGAGAGCTAAGGGCACCTTCAAAGGCACTTCCTGTCTGAGACGTGGAAAGCCTCGGGATGTAGAATTGAGTTAGCAGTCGGACAGGGAACCACAGCAGGGATTGCTAACTATGTGCCGAATGCCCAAGGGAAGGAGGTAGAGTGGGTCGGGGAAATGGCTGCAAAGGGGTAGACAACTTTTATTGCTGCTGTGATTCATGGATTATGGGTTTTTAATGGTTTGCTGTATACGCCTGCAGATTTTTCTAGGGGAAAATAATGTGTATCTTACTGCATGGCTAAGGGGGTGCAAATAAATATGATGCCTCTATTTGCCTTCTTATGAGGAAGTCGACCACGCTGTCCCCGAGTTTCTCTTATTAGCATTGAGAAGAGCTGATGACACAGTCTTGATGTATTTCAAAATAACAGATATTATGCACCATTTATGAGCAGTGTGATGAAATATGTTGGCTTTGCTGTACATCAGGGGTCTGTAGTTTATAGTCCTACCATGAGCCAGTTTTTCAGCATTGTTTATTGTGGGCCCAACATTTTACAGATGTGGTGTAAATTCCAACCCTGTCGGCAGAAAAATGTTGGCATTGTACATTTCAGCAAGCCACAGAATACGATGAATGATGACCAAAAATACATATCATGGATACGTTTCATATCTGCCTTGTATTGCAGATTTGCACGTTTGTTTGACCAATCCACCTCTGCTCAGGTTAATTCAAGAGGTACTTACTTTGTTAAAAAGGAGTGGATTTATTAGACTTCATTTCAGCACCATCTGCTGCTCCGATAGTCTCTCTTCACATTACAACAGGCTTAGAGGTTACAGGGTCATGTTTCTCAGGATGCGCATCACTGTCATCTACAAAAGCTTTATGATAAATCATGTAAATGTTTGGATATAAACTTTGAAGGTTAAAAATAATTTTTGCCCAGATGCCTTTATTTGCTTACCAGTGCCGTACATTATCAGTTAATGCAGCAAAACAAAGCTCCACATAACAGTTCATTTGAAGAGGTGACAGTGGAATCCATTCCATCATGACAACGCTGCATGTGACCACCATTGCAGATGATGATGCTAAACTCCCAGCAGTAAACACACGGAAGAGCATGTTTCTGGAAACCACCTTCTCTTGAGCCAACAAACTGAGCAGATATTTGTCCCAGAGGCTGCTGCAGATGCAGCGGCAGGAGACGAGGAGGGAAGTCTACCAGCAGCTCAGTCCGTCTTTCATCCACTCAGTGGGTCTGTTTTTATAATCAATGGTGCGTAACGGGGCATGCCATCATGTTCATAATTACATTATGATGACTTATAAGTTAGCATGTTTTAGACAATCATGGCCAACCACATTCACTTTGTTCATCCCATGTAAACACAGGGCTGTCCCCATCAGGACATCCTGTTGAACGAGAGGTGAAAGACCTCCTCTGCAGACTGAACTGATGACCCAATCAATAAAATGCTGAAGAAATATTCATTGTTACAATCAAATAGTTTCTGAGAGAAATGTAACTTACTGGTTGTATATGCAAATCAAATGATCAACTGATAACATTTGATCAGCGTTACTTGATACTTCTACTCCACTACATTCAGAAGACATTTCTCATTTCAAGGGCATCAAATACACTTTGTTTCGCTCCATGGCACCAAGCAAGTAACTCCAATGTACACCCACCACTGTCATTACTAAGAGCAGAACATGCTCCGGTACTGTGACGGGACATTGTTTACCTTTCACTTAACATTTGTTGGGAATAACATAGCCTCAAAAAGGGGGCACCAATATGTTGGGAACGTAAAGGAGCGTGTTTGGGTTATCAGCATCTAAGAAACTAAATTCTTGACATCAATAGAATTATTAATGTCAGTAACAATTATTAATGATTATTAATAATAACGGGGCACCACCCTGCAAACAGGGACCAATAACCAAACGATAAACTAAGTCTCATAATTAGTGTTCAATCACAATGTCAACAGTCTGAGTACTATTACACATTCAGAGTGGAAGTGAAGGTTTAAGTTCGAGCACAGACCACATATACAGCTATCATCACAATATACATGCACAAAGTAATCACAGACAGCTGCTCTTTAAAATATAACAGAGTTTATTACGTTATAATACTAATGATCTAGTCAACTAATATCTAAACTAACAACAACTATACATTCATGAGCACGCTATCTAAAATCAACAGACGAAAGGGGGGGGAGTGTGTGTGTGTGTGTGTGTAAGGAGGAGGAGCGAGGGAACAGCTCAGCGACGTATGACGTAGTTGGGACGTGGTGACGTCTCTCATGCGCGAGACTCAAAATGGCGGATATCCAACAGGAGAACCGGCGTCTAGTGCCGGTAGCCGTTTAGCACGTAGCTACATTAGCTCAAAGCTATATGTGTGTGTGTGGATTAGTAAAAGAGAAGGGAAAGGAACAAAACAAAATGAAATAAAACAAAAGATTAAGATCCTTCACTCCGCGCTGGAGTACGGAAGATTGCTCTCTCAGCCAGGGGAGCAAGAACCGCGACTCTTTGTCTCAGCCGGCGGTTCTGACCTCCTGAACTGATGAGAAGCAACTTCGACCTCACTAGGCGGCTAGCTCAACACAGATCACGGTAGCATGAAATACACTAGCTTCTCCACAACCCCAACGATCTCAGCGACCGTTAGTGTCGGCGATTATTAAGCATACACCACGTTATAACAATGAACAGTACTTTAAGCACACAAACAAGATAAGATAAACACAAATGAACTCTCTCTAACTCTGCCCAGACTCTATTTTGCCTTATGGTACGATGCAATCGTGGTGATTGAGGGGGGTTCTTCTGGGGGGTTCTTCTGAGCTTCGATGGGCTCAGGCAGCGCGGCTGCGGGCCGCGGGAGGTGTTCTCTCGGTAGGAGAGACTCGCTGTCGTCTGGATAAGGGATTTTCGCGTCCTTATGGCCGGAGCAAACGAGGCGCTTGGTGGAGAGTGGAAGTTCTCTCTCTCTCTCTCTGAAGAAGTCTTGCTTCTTCACTTCTGCAGGAATAAAAGGGTTCGCTTCGTGGATACGAACAAAGATAAAATAGACAGTTTGGTGAATTCGGCCAGCGAATATAAACTGTTAGACCTAGGATTTGGTTAAAAAGGGAAACAACGTTGGTGTGCTCCCTAGCTCGACGGAGGTCGAAGGGAAAAAGCATTGAGGTGGGGGTTGCATGTAGTTTTGTAGAACAGTGGCTGAACCACAGGGGTCCTGGGGTGTCTTGGCTCTCGGCCAATTAGATTGCAGCGCTGCTTTCAGGTAACTTCAGGGACACATTTATTTTGGGGGGAGGAAACTCACACCCTAATGTGAATTTCTTCAGAGTTGGAGTTTGGTGCTCAAACTACAATCAGGATGAAACCTTTGCTTGCAAAAGGGAAGGCCTGACTCTCTTTGTTCCACAGCACATGTCGAAGCCATATAGTCAGATCCCAACACATTTAACCTTAGTTATTCTAAGCTCAACCGAGATGTTTTTCCTAAACTAAGTGGTTATGTTGCCTAACCTATGATATCGTGTTTTTGAATGATCTAATCAGCCTGATTAATACACAGTGCGCCGCTTACTATATTTACATTGGGCTGCAATAGTAAAATGCTGCTCTAATATTAATGCTCCAGTACTGACAATCCAAATGTCACATAGAGTCAGATATCACTCACAGTAGTCTTGCGACACCAGACAAGTGGAGATTTCAGCCTACCGGATGTCTGAATATGCAAAGTTCTTGGGAGAACAGTGGCGAAGACGTGGCCGAGATTATTTGGTACTTTTAAGAATTTGAACAGCAGCAACAGTAAGTGAACTGTCTGTGTGTGTGTGTGTGTGTGTGTGTGTGTGTGTGTGTGTGTGTGTGTGTGTGTGTGTGTGTCCCCGTTAGAGCAGCAACACCAGCGTTCTGTGTTTACAAGCACACAACTTTTACATGTCACAGCCTCAATATGAGCGGCCAGTTCTTCAGTTTCTAGTTGAGCATTCAGAGACTGATTCGAGGGTGAACAGTCTCAGGGACCACAGGGACGAACCAGTACTTTTCCTGCTGACACTTGAAGTATATTTTGCTGACAATACTTAATCTTGAATGCAGAACATTTAACTTGTTATGGACTATATTTACATGAATGTATTGGTACTTAAGTAAAGTATCTGATCACTTCTTCCATTGCTCAAACATTAAAGTTGTGATTAAAGTTATATTCTCCTTGCTTTTTATGTGAGGAAAATAAACCATAATGATATTGCAGCCATCAGGACATTTTCCCACATGTCAGAGGCAACACATTCTCACTCCTAACAAGTCAAATACTGACGGCTGGTCAGGTTCCACGAACAGCGGTCTCCTTGTTGACAGCGCTGGGCTTGTTTGACTCACACAACCTCACATCAGCCCTACGCAGACCTTTACACTCTGTATTCTGTCTGTTTCTCTGAGCGTCTAGTAATGATGCCGTTTACATTGGAGTCAGTTGAAAGCTCTTACCGATGCTCAAGGATACCTCGGTGCGTCAAACTCTGACGCTGAGGGGCATTGACCAAGTGTCGGTGTTTGGGACTGAGAACAGGTTGTCAGAAAGGATCAAACTGTTGCTTATTTGTAGAGACAGTGTCTAATATCGAATTATCTGGGTTAGCGGCTGACTGACATCTTATGATCGTTACAGACACACTGTCAACTTCTATAGCCACCTACAGCACTCCTTATAAAGTATATATTTATAAAGTAAACTGTAGTTTACTAAAAGTCAAAAGTAGATCAGTTACAGAGCGGCTCGGGCCACATGTTTCGGTACCAACCCGACCCGAGTCCGAGAGAGTAGGAACCAAACCGACAGGCATTCTGTTTTTTAAGCTGAAGCCCTTACGCCAGGCTTTAACAGACGTACTTGGTCTATGCTCCCAGCCTGAGTGACATCGAGGGCCTCCGCTCCCACGCTCACCTGGCTGCTGACGTCATGGGTGTCGTCCGCTGCTCCTACCTCCACATTGTATCCCTCAGGGACACGACCAGTATTCTAACAGCATTAACTTGATCTCTGCCTTGTGTGCATTTAATGACATAAAGATATCAAAGAAATTTGCAATCAAAAACAAATCAGCTTTTGTGCATTGGTCCAATTTTTTAAAGTCTCAGTACTGAATTGCAGTTCAGGAAAATGATTTATTACTCTAACAAATATAGGTTAAACTAAGAATAAACTGAAACAACATATAGGGCCCCAAACAAATGAAGAAAATAATCTAAAAGTGCTGGCGAACCCGAAACAAAATAAACAAAGAAACAACAAGACATTTACTAATCTAGCTGCCTAGAATACAGCAGAAACAGGAGAAGGACGACGCAAAGCTTCACAAATGATCACACGAAGAACAAACAGGTTTGGAGGCCGAGGACGGAGCGATGTTGCTGTCACCAAACTGCTGAAACTCAAGCATTTAAAAGGCAAGAGGTGATGGATGGACCAGTCAGCAGCAGACACACTCCAGGCCGAACCCACGACTCCAGCCAGTCAGACAAAGGCCCACATTCTCAGCCCACATTCTCACACAAAACATAGAAAACTACATACAATTCAAAATATGGCCGTGGACCGTAACAGTAGTGTAAACAGGAAGTATGTGTCAAAGGCGGTTGAAGCTAAGGAGGTAGAGTGGGTTGTCCTTTAATCACAAGATTGGCAGTTTGACCCCCGGCTCCTCCTGCCTGCATGTCGAAGTGTCATTGAGCCAGCGAGGAGGGAACATCACTATGCGCGCTACCGTAAACCACCACGGTGTCATCCATCATCGCACATTACACACTGCCCATCTCCTCAAATTCCTGCACACGCTACACAATATGCTCATCGCACCAGACCAGATGGCCCACAGGTACAGTACGATGTCACCTGGGGCAACGCAAGTTTTTGCCAGGCTGCTCCAGTCCACAACTGGTTTATTAACCACCCACACTTTACAGGAGTCTATCTCCAATCATGTAAACCCTTTTACGGCCAATGTCATCAAAAATATGAGTGCACATGTTGGCAACGAAAGTGGCAAAGTGGCATTTTACCGCAGCCATCCAGACGAGTTGGCAAGCTTTAAACATGGAATTAAACATTGAATTAAACTGTCAAAAGCATCAACATGTCTGGTTGTTACATGTTCAGCTGTCAGAATCAATATTCCAACGGCAAACTCCGGCAGGATTACGACCGCTTAAGGGCAGCAGGTGTTTCAGTTTAGTGAGTGACAACATTACATTTTTCAGACTACTCCTATGTAGGAGTAACACTGAACATGCAAAAGGCACAAGTGTCCTGATAAACAATTCATAGTAGTGCTTTCCATTCCTACTAGTGCTGTACATTAAACAGTATTCAGTTGGTACTTACACAAGTCTATTCATTTGATGGTGTGTGTGTGTGTGTGTGTGTGTGTGTGTGTGTGTGTGTGTGTGTGTCATTTGAACACAACAATTCCATTTTGAGAAGACATTGTTTTGAATGCAGAGTTTAAGTTTTCAGGACATTTGTGGAGTTTTGCCTCTTGTGTGTGTGTGTTTTGGGGATTTGTGTGTATCGAGTTCTAAGAATATAATGTATTCTTTCCGAAAACATGGAGAAAAACTATAATACAAACACCCCTCGACTACTCAATAGCTGTCCAACTATCATCATAGAGCACAACCTTTAGAAGATACAACATCCGCACTACTGTAGCATTAGTCATGAAGCAGCATCCCAGAGGCACCCTCTTTCACAAGCCGTCTATCTCAAGGATTCAAGGATCAGTTTTTGTCATGCAACACAGTGTTGCATAACGAAATTCCTGTAGTGCATTTTTTGAATTTTGCACGATTCTCCTCCAGCTTGTCTACTTTCTTCAAACCATCACTGTCATCCCTTTCTCACTCTACCCTCCCCTCAGCACTGCCCTGCATCCACTCACAGCCCGTTATTGGTCGGACTTACGTGAGCTGAATGTCCACCGAGGTGAGTAAACAATCCAGAGACTCAAAGCTCTTTCTCTGCCCTGATAGGTCAGGTTTACCTCTGGGCCCAGTCTGTGCTCTGCGTTCTTCTCACAGCCTGGTAACAGCTTATGGGACGACAAACTCCCAAATGTGCACATGGCAGATAGGTTGAGACAGAAAGCCAGTTTGTCAGTGTAGATATATTTATGAACTAAACCCCAGAGTTTTGTGTGAAGGAGGGGGGGCGGGGCCGAGACAGGCCAGTAGAGCCTATCATAGGTTCCTTTTCCGTAACCAGTGTAGCATTACAATCACAGCACAACACAAGCCTTTTGTCCCTCTTTCCTTTGAATGAAGCTAACGCTAATCGCTAGCATGTTCTACAGAATTCCAACAGAATCACAACCGTTTTAGAGCAACAGGTGTTTCAGTTTAACGAGTGGCTGTGTTAACTGGTGACTTTGAGCTGAATGCATCCGTGGTTGCTCGTAGTAACTCCCGTGAATGGCTGACGTAGATTGTTCATGATAGCTGTTACCCTATCCAGTAGCTTTTGCTAATGGATAAGGTGCTAGCATGCTATAGAAGAAAGCAAGCAGACGACTCAGAGTGACAACACATTGATACTATCGAATAGGCCTTGAATCCCCATGCAAGACCTCTGAAGACCCAGGAGACCCAGGAGACCATTACTATGTGACTTTGTATGACATTTGTTTATTACTGTTATGAAATGGGGAGATCAGACATAAGAGTGATCGACTTGGGGAACCAGGGTCTGTTTTGATTGACACTGACACAGCAGCTCTTTCTTTGTTGATGTCACAAAGAAAATGATCTTAATTATAATCTTAATTTTTGCACTGCTCAAACTCTGCCAATATACATTTATCTAACATGTATCATTGAGGTGAGACAAGATAACAGTTAACTTACATTGCAGTTTAATTAATTTAGCGCTGATCACAACGCCCCCCCTACCCCGCGAAGACTAACGTTGCGAGAGCTGCCTCGAGATCAGCCAAAATTCCTTTGCAATAGCCGTGTTTCAACCAATGGAGGGCAGTTGCTATGGATTTTTATAACTCAAATACTTTGCACTAAATGTCAAGATTTGGACCTGATAAATTGTTTAGCTTGGAAATTTGGCACCCAATGTAATATGTGTCTGTGATAACATTTGGTCACTGAGTCCAGGGCAGGCTGTTAGATTAGCGTTGATGAATTTGGCTCTTCGGCTGCTGTCCGTAGTGCTGATCAAACGCTGGTTTGCAGCATGGGGAACCTCTACATTTGAGTAATGACTCTGAGACATTTGTGACGCAAATTGCAGCAAGAAGACGCTAAGTGTTTTAAGAAAAAACTTCTGAACTACATTATTTACATTTAATTAATGGATCTATTGAGCCTTTTAGGCTCTAGTTGTTTTATTGGCACATTCCATTTTTACCAACCTTGTTTCCGGAAGCTGTTTAAATGTAGTGACCATAGACTGTACACACAGTATATAAGAAGAGGTTTTCGTCACTCAATGGTTTGTGGTGTACCGATTTGAAGCCTTAAGTTAAATGTTTTTAATAATGATTGTGAGGAATAAAATAAACTTATCAAATTTTAAGTATTCGGGAAAATTGGATCAAACAAGTAGCCCTGCTCATCATGCCCTTCACTTCAAGTAGCTCTCAGTCTCAAAACGCTGGTGACCCCGGGACTAGACTCTTCACATACCACCCACTATATGATTTTATCTGCTCTGTCAACACAAACTGACCCAGACTGGAACACACTCGGCCCTTCTTAGTCCCATCACTCATATACATCAGATTCATCATGGCAGATACCGTCCTAATGTGAGTCCCCGCCTTAAGAGTAGCTACTGGCAGTATTCCAACAAAGAGAGAGAGGACACTCTGACTCTCCAACAGGAAGGATGTCGGCCAAGTCGTAGTCATTTTCTGACAGAAATGTCAGGTACAACATCTTTTTGATAAAAGAGATAGCATAAAGATGAAAACTACTTTTGTATTTCATAGCTTATTTACAAATAATCCTGATTATAATGCATTACCAGGAAACAATAACTTACATTTATTTTGTATCTGTTGTTTAGCAGTCAATTAAAACAAGTGATGGAACTGCCTTTTTTGTTTTTACATTTGGATCATTGCTTCTGAGAGTCTGGTTCTAGAAGTCAAACGTCTAATGACCGAATACAAGAGATTTTGTTATTATTCTATATCAAATTTTAAATAAGCATCTGATAATGAAACCTGTACATGTGCTATACAAACCTTTAAACTGCATCTTTTGGTGACGGTGTATCCAATGTACAGTTGAGTAATGCAGTGCAGTAAAGCCAAGAAAGGTCAAAGCTGAAAGTTTAGATTAAAAGGTAAGGAAAGATAAATACAGGAATTTGTGTGTTTGGTGTTTCAGGGCTCTGGTTTTTGTGTGCAATGAATTAATAAGCATTCTTTTTTGTTACTTTAATGAATAACTATGTATTGAAGAGTTAATAATTTGGCCTTAACCATGCATGGTTCAGTACTGCATTCAGTCCTTTATCTTACCTTGAACACCCACAAGTACCAACTCTTCTTGGGGCTGCAGAAAGTAAGCAGAGCAGTCATGCAAGTAACGAGTCAAAATGGAGTTTACCATGATTTTGTTCTCAACATCTAAGATCTGAATTTTTAAAACGCAGGATCCCAAAAACAGGAGCTCACAGACCCTGCTGCCCTCTGCAGAGAGCTGTGAGAGCTCAGCAGCCCGTGATCATGGGGTCCTGGGTTTGAATAGGTGTGTACGTGCACACACACACTCGCACTTTGTAAAATTGTGGGTATGTATGCTCCAAATCTTTGGGGAGCGGGAGGCTTTTTCTCCAGTGTTGCCCATGCTTTTAAAAGGCACTCACCACATGTGTCAGCATTTTAAAAACATCTTCCAGGGAACCCAGTGGGGGAGAGTAAGATGATGCGTGGAGTCCTAGGGAATAACCAGACCTCAAAGCTAAAGCCTTAAATGACATACACACCTTGTCAGATTGTGCAGTCCCTATAGGCTGCAGTGTTAGTGACATCGTGATGTAAAGAAACCTGCTGACAGTATGTCTGTTCTTAGAGCATGTCAACGTTGTCCTGACACAGGCTTTCAATTATTTTGTTTTAGTATTATTTCTTAAATGAGCATGGAACATGTGTGTGTAGTAGCCCACATGTTTTTTAAAAGTGAAGTAGTTTAATTTCTCTGCTGTTAATTATCTGATGTTTCTTACACCTCATTTCAGAATTGCGAGCTGTCACCAGCAGACAGACGGCAACAAAACAAAGTATCAGAATATTAAATGTTACGATGTCATTTTCATTGGAATGAACACATAACAGTTTCATATTGCATATAAATATTGTTAAATCTACAGCAGATTCCTCCAACATGCTAAATGTTTTAGCCCAACAGAGAAAGGAGCCTGTGCTTGCATTACATTGCTTCCTGATCTTTTCTCATTCTTTGAGAGTCTCTCGACACACTGATGGACACATTTATGTTAAACAGCCATGAAAAAGTGCATTTTGCATAGTGTGTCATTTAATGTGCACAGCAGAATAATCTAACAGAATAGTTCCATGTCAGAGATATTCACAGGTACAGTGCAATGTACAGTCTACATGTGACATGTAGAGCTGAGGGTTATAAGAGTCATTTACTTATTATTGAGGAATGCAATGAATCAATGTGTGAAAACCACCGTTTGCCAGATAAAATGAAATCCTGGCAGGATGGGTGAACTTGTGAAGACAGCAGACTACCAAGTGGACAAAACTTTAGCCTTCAGCACTTGAGCTCTCCTGTTCTTAACATGTGTTAATGGGGCAGCTTGTTACATTTTCCTCCTACAGAATCAATAAAGTATACCACATATTTAGTTTTTCATTCCAGCTTGGCCTTTTCAGCTATAAAAAAAAGAATTCCAAACAGACATACATATATGTATGTCATTAAGCTTCAAAGTACGACGCTCTACCTGCCACTCTAAAATTCCGTCTTCACAGGAAGTTAGGTTTAGGTTTAGGCAACAGAACCAATTAGTGGCTGAGGAAAAGAACGTGGTTTTATATATACATTCAATTCTGAATGAACAAATCTGTTCTTTGTATATTTCGGTATTTCATCACCATGTTTAGCACATTCTCACACTACAGACTCACACACTGTGATCAATCTGATAAATGTTTATTTATTACACTCATCAGTAACGTGACACGTCCTCTTTCAGGGCAGACTGCAGAACAGTTTCACTGAAGAGAAAAGTGAAATGATAGAATCTTGACGCTGCTTCCAAATGCCATGTATCAGGGGTTGGGCCAATGTTAGCTGCTCTGTCATGCACATTATTTGATTTGGGGAAGTGTGCCTAGATGACATTGCTAAACGTTGGTCTTATCTGCTAGTCTAAAAATGTGTTTTTTGATGTGTCTCTTGTCCATCTAAGTTATGTTAGAGATACACAGGGGCATTTCTAGGGTTCAAAGAAAGGGAGGGCTTAGCCCCAAGGGGAGTGGCATGTTTGCGCGTAGCGCGCGGCAATTTTTTTGGGGCCCATCTGGGGCCGCGGATATCCATTGTTTCAGACAGTTCATAGATTGGTTCAATCAGAAAGAGTGTGATTTTGCTCTGTAGTTTTGCTTGCATTCAGTATATGATGACACAAGAGACAGAATTTCAGGGTCATAGTGAAATTTGACAACACAAATATGAACTTTTCTCAAATAAAGAGAAATAATTTTCCTGCTTGTAAAGGAAAGACTGATAAACTAGCTTTCATATCCGCGTCACTCCCAGATCCTAATTCTTAAAGGGACCGCACACAATGGATGGAGAATGGACCTGACAGCGTCAACTTTATATCGTTAAGAATGATGATAGGCTATTGGATTGTAATTTGAAGGGGGAGAAAACATACAAACCAGAACGCACGCACATATGTAGCATGTTAGAGTTATAAATAACTTGTCCATGTGAGAAACAATAGTTTAATTTAATGACATCACCAAAAAAAAAAAAAAAATCTTTTTTTTTTTTTTAATTAGCCAATAATGCCAAATTATTTGGGGGGGCCTAACGAAGGCCTAACGAAGCCCCTGGAGATACATAATAATTCTCTCTAATTCTCTCTAAACTGACTATAATAACAGGATAACTAGCATTACCTGCATTACAAGAGCAATACTGCTCCTCATGTCCATGTATCATTATCTTGTGAGAATGTCTCTTTACCAGGCACCTGCTGGCTTTACCCTCCTTTGCATCGTTACGCTGCATTGAGGATCATGCTATCAGAAACATATTAAAGGGCCTTTGGCAGGGTTCTCTTCTTCACAGGAGTCAGCTTGAGACATTAGAAAGCCACAGAGAGAGAGAAGTTACAGACCTAATACGCTGACCAACTACAGCTGATGAAATCTGTCAATGACAGTTGTCATTTCAGATGGCAAAATCAAACTAACAATCAGAGTAACGAGAAAGCTAATGTGCACACTGACAGGTCTTTTTAAGCTTGACCATGGCAGACATGAACAGTTTACATGCAGTGTGAAATTTAGTCCAACTGCCCATACAGAGCCTCAATACCTTTTTATAGGCTTCCATCAGCAGCTACGTGGCGGCAATTCATTGAAAAGCAGTGTGAGAAGGAACATGTTTAACACGTCTACAGCATCTAAGCAATCTGAACTTAATGAAAATGCAGAGCAGATATTTAATTAAAAATGTTTAATAAAAAGTAAGACAACAGAGTGTGTCCAGTGTCATGTTACATGAAGCTCAACACCTACAAATACACTAACTGCAGAGTGCAGATATATGAATACGCGCAAAACTATAAAGGATGCATATCACTATGACGCAGCATGACGTCATTAACAGGCAATGCATATAGTCAACATCAATGTAATTAACACGATGACAAGAACAAACTCACAAGAACCAGTCACATATATTTATATGACACAAAGCAGGTAGAATAATATAAAACCCAACTAACACGATTCATAAGGCCTCTGCACAATCCAGCAACACTGCGGCACTAAAACACGTATTCCACCGCACACCGAAGAGCACCATTCAAATATTATTCACATCAGAGGGAACAATATTAACCGTATCATAAAAATGACACCATAGATAAATGAACACAGTAGTAACACTACTACAGATGTAAAAACACAAAAGCACTTCACTTACCAAAGCTGCTGTTCACTTAAAGACAAAGTCCATCCTCCTTTCTTTGATTACAAAGAGTTTAATACCGCGTTGTACAGTAACGTTACATCCGTGCGTTTTAGTTCCAGTAAGAAGTCCTTCTTGATTCATGGATGCCAGTGACGTCAGTCGAGCCTCCCCAGTTGTATTTCTTGAATACGTTTTAATGTGTTTGAGGCTGAAAATGTCCGCTCCACAGAGGCAGCAGATATTGGGATTGTCACCGCCCAACATGCCAGAACGCTAATGTGGTGGCTGGGCGTGGTTGGGCGCAGCTGCAGAGGGGGCAGAGTGGGGAGGAGTGGTTCAGGGAACGGTGCTGGGAAGAGGTTTGATTAGCCGCAGCTGAAACTGGGCCTTGATTGTCTGTCTCCCTATATGAACAGTAGTAGGGACGGAGGCGCGAGAGAGAGAGGAGTAAGCAGGAGTCAGGAGCTGACGGGGCGACGGCAGGACGAGAGACGAGCCTGACGGACGCATGCACGGCGGTGCGCTCGGGGGCACGGCAGGAGAGCGCACGGCCGAGAGCTTCCTGAACTGCATTAGTGAGAAATAAAGAACATTACTCACGCCATTTGAGTGTGTGCTGACTCTTTGTGCTGACAGGATCCACGGCGGTAACAGCAACCTGTTACAGCTAAAAATGTAATGTCACATAAAAACCTGTTGTATATTTTTAAACTTTAACTCTTACTACGACAAAGTTCTGCTTGCTAGTTTCACAACAGTCACGCTAGCCCACTGACCAATCAAGCCGCACGTTAATACTGACATACTTGTAGGCCAGCTAGAAGCTCTGACACGTCAAAGAATACGGCCAACATGTCAAACTAAAGATCTGATTGGTTGAACACTATGACAATCAACAATATCGTCCTCATTCACTTAAAGTGCACATGGATTCACTTGTGAGTCTGAAGGCCTCAGGCAGATTTTTTTACTTAGTGTCAGCATAGGGGCGAAATCTGATTGGATAAAAGCAGAGCAACTGAGGAAGACAGTAGCTATGCAATGAGATGATAAGCTAATGGGAAAAATATTAAGAATACATTTAGTATAAAAAAAAATTTCAATTATAAAATAGCTATAACTTTGTGATTCTGTCTAGGCCAGCAGAGAAGGCCTTGTTGGCCCTGACGGCCCATCACTGAGTGTGTGTGTGTGTGTGTGGTGATGCATTAAAGTTAAAGCAGTTTTTGGTAAAAGGCAGAGAGGTGCATCAATCATCAGATGTCACAGGTCAGAATGCACTGAGCCATTTTGTGTGATCGCCCCGAACAGCGCACTAATAATTTAGCTGTGGAAAAACAGTGACATGCCAGCAGCCTGCAGTGCTGAGAGCTCACTACCTGATGAGGATTGTCGCTGTTAGATTTTTTACATGCTAAGTGTATTTTAAAATGTATTTGCTATGTATGGAGGCTCAGTGGAAAGGTGTCATTATTTTTCCTGTTCTGCATGTTTTCTACCAGTTAGCAAGAGATCAG
Source organism: Anarhichas minor (assembly GCF_050575085.1). Taxonomy (NCBI): domain Eukaryota; kingdom Metazoa; phylum Chordata; class Actinopteri; order Perciformes; family Anarhichadidae; genus Anarhichas; species Anarhichas minor. The sequence continues at coordinate 1,939,154 of NW_027466459.1, read as the reverse complement.
AGACACATACAGCTACCTGCAGCTGTGATCAAAGTTCAAAGTTAGCTTTACTGTCAGTTCCACAATATGTACCGAACATACCGAGGAGTTGAAAAAACGTTTCTCTCCAGTCCTCCAGATGATGTTTGCTCCTGAAATGACAGCTGTTAAAAACACCCCACTGAGCTCAGTGAAGATGCTGAGCCCACAGCGCTGTGAGAGAGTGACCTGCTGAGCCTCAAAATATATAAAAGTTTCAGTTAATGATGTGACAGCAGCAGCAGTGAACGATGGGAGCAGAGCATCACTTCATGTTTATTTCAGCCACATTTTACAGCTGACTTTCTCCAGTCAACTGCTGCTTGAACACTGAAGTATTTTATTCAAGTTGAGCTTAATGAGTGTTGTCTCAATCCTGTACAGACCTTCCAGCAACACATGCACAGAAATGAAAATCTTTATACTCAGACAAAACTATTGGACAGACAATTATGTTTCCCTAAATGCAGCTGTAGAGCATTGAAACGGCCTCACCGTACGTTGTATCACAAAGGTAAAACAGATCCATTTAAATGGATCTGGATGATAAATGTGTTCAGGACAGCCAAAAGTAAAAGTGTGATGATCAGTAACCATGCAGAGATATTTATAAAAGTCCCAGGACCACCTTCCTAAATAAAGGAGAAAAAATAAACTGGGCTGTAAATATGCATAATGCCATTGTCAGCTGTAATGACCAAAATAGATATTGCTGACTCTCACCATCACTGCCCGCCATCATGAATCCAGGTTTAATGTTTTCAGGGTCACATTTGCTCACCACAAACGTAGGAGCTTTTACTGGGGCAGGTTGTCTCCCACATCACTTCTTCAGTTGAAAAAAGATCCATTTTGTGTCTCTGCATCCGAGGGAACGTTAGCTAGCTATCAGTGCAAAACCCGTCTGTCTCTTTGTGATATTCAAACATTAACTGGTCATTGAAGTTATACATCTTAATATGTTTTTATTTACTTATGTGAATTCTTGAGCACATTTAGATGTATAGATAACTAGCCTTGTAAATTACAAAAATATCTTTTTAAAATGTATTCTGGGCCCCAGAGATGGTACTCTGGGGCCCACCAGTGCAGCCGGCCAGCTGGGTGAGAATATCTGGTTAATTTGCTGTCTGAGGTGTTTGCTCACTGCAACTGTACAATGTCACGATCAGGCTTTGCCCTGTGTGTTCTGTGTCTTTGTTTCTTTCTGTAGCTCCTCACTCACCTAATCAGTTCATTCAGTGCACCTGCCAGTCACACTCACCTCATCAGCTCATTAGTCTCACCTGTTCACTCTGCCTAGTCACTATTTAAACCCCTGTCTTTCACTCACTCACTGCCAGATCATTGTGTTTGTTTCCCGTCCAACCCGCCCGTTTTGCTCGTCCTGTTCCAGGTTTTCCAGTCTGCCTGTTCTGCCTTTTCCTGCCGGATTTTCCCCTCGTCTTTTGTCTTGTCCCTGGATTCCCTGTTTTTGGTTCATTAAAAACCTTTTTTGCACTTCACCTGACTGTCTGCGTCTGAGTCCTCATCATGCCCCGTGACAGAATGATCTGGCCCAAGATGGACTCAGCAGACCACAGTATGGAGTGTCGTCTCCCCGACTGGTATGAACAATTCATGGGAACCCGTCTGGCCTTTGGAGAACCTCGAGGTGTCCAGAAGGCAGACCGTGACCTAATGGACATCCCGGTCAAACCTCGAAGGAGACAGAGGCAGAGGAAGGGCCAGACTCCCTTTCCCGCTGAACCGCAGCGACCTCCAGTCCCGGCCGCCGCCGAACTGCAGCGACCTCCAGTCCCGGCCGCCGCCGTCTCCGAACCGCAGCGACCTCCAGTCCCGGCCGCCGCCGTCTCCGAACCGCAGCGACCTCCAGTCCCGGCCGCCGCCGTCTCCGAACCGCAGCGACCTCCAGTCCCGGCCGCCGCCGTCTCCGAACCGCAGCGACCTCCAGACCCGGCCGCCGCCGTCTCCGAACCGCAGCGACCTCCAGTCCCGGCCGCCGCCGAACCGCAGCGACCTCCAGTCCCGGCCGCCGCCGAACCGCAGCGACCTCCAGTCCCGGCCGCCGCCGAACCGCAGCGACCTCCACTCCCGGCCGCCGCCGTCTCCGAACCGCAGCGACCTCCAGTCCCGGCCGCCTCCGCGCTGCAACGACCTCCAGCCCTTTACCCCGCTGGGTCATCAGTCTATCCCCCTGAGCCCCAGTCTATGGACTCCGGTTGCCCGGAGCCTCATCTCCAGCCCCTGGAGCCCTGTTCCCCGTCTGATCTCCAGCCCCTGGAGCCCTGTTCCCCGTCTGATCTCCAGCCCCTGGAGCCCTGTTCCCCGTCTGATCTCCAGCCCCTGGAGCCCTGTTCCCCGTCTGATCTCCAGCCTCTGGAGCCCTGTTCCCAGTCCGATCTCCAGTCTCTCGAGTGCAGTTCCCAGTCCGATCTCCAGTCTCTCGAGTGCAGTTCCCAGTCCGATCTCCAGTCTCTCGAGTGCAGTTCCGAGTCCGATCTCCAGTCTCTCGAGTGCAGTTCCCAGTCCGATCTCCAGTCTCTCGAGTGCAGTTCCCCTCTTGGTTCCCAGTATCTCGAGTGCAGTTCCCCTCTTGGTTCCCAGTATCTCGAGTGCAGTTCCCCTCTTGGTTCCCAGTCTCTCGAGTGCAGTTCCCCTCCTGGTTCCCAGTCTCTCGAGTGCAGTTCCCCTCCTGGTTCCCAGTCTCTCGAGTGCAGTTCCCCTCCTGGTTCCCAGTCTCTCGAGTGCAGTTCCCCTCCTGGTTCCCAGTCTCTCGAGTGCAGTTCCCCTCCTGGTTCCCAGTCTCTCGAGTGCAGTTCCCCTCCTGGTTCCCAGTCTCTCGAGTGCAGTGGACAACATGCTCCAGTATTGGAGGATTGTGGACGTTCTCTGTGGAAGCAGACGCACTGTAACAATAACTTTGGTGAAGACAAGATGCCGAGTGATGAGGGACACATAGATCAGTGGAGAGAAGGAGGGTTTGGTCGGCCACACAGATGTGTTCGTTGGAATGATGTTGGTAACAAACTGAATCATATGAAATAATCTGTTACATAAAATGATGTGTTTTCCATTAGTATTACATCAAACAGAACTCTTCACGAAAACTTCCCCAAGTCATCAATTTGGACATGAGAATTGAATACAATGACAACAGAAGAACTGCAGCACTGAACTATCACCCTCACAGTGTGCAGGTTCACAGCAACCTCTCCAGATAATGAAAACTTGCTAAAGCTTTAGTGTTACATGGCATTTTATGAGGAATTTAGGATTAAAACACAATTACTTAACAACAGAGTTGTAACAAGACTGAATGATTGCTCCTTCAGTAACATGCAGCTATTTTAAAGCCTGACAACTCATTGTTATTCTAATTCACACCATTCAAATGTTCTGGCCAGTAATCAAAGTCCCTTCGGGTGAGTGAGGACTCTAAGTGAGGATTTAGAGTCCAGCTGCCTGAGGTTTTAATGCTCACTCATATCTTTTCTGCTAGAATAAGTGTCAGTGAACCCCTTTTTGCTAATTAGGATTACACAAGACCTTCTTCCACATCTCCAGTCAGGGTCCAATCATCCCTCTTTAAGAGGCTCAACTGTGTAAATTAATTTGTATTCAGTGGTGCTCTCCTTCAGCTTCTATCTGCTGCCGGCCCTGATCAATGGGGCGGCTGCATGTTGTGAAGAGATCAATTGATGGTTACATGTTTGTATTAATAGAAATCAAGAAATTGATCGGGCATAACTGTAATGCACTCTCAGTAATACATATTTCTCCCCAAGGAGAAGTACTTTGTGGTGGTATTGACTTCACTGATAGCTCCCGTCAGACCCTGAAGTAAAAGAAGGAGGGACAGTGAAATGAGAGTGTGAACGGTAATAATGAAAGTGCTGGCTCTCAGACAGGCATTCTTACTTCCATCAGTGCCAATTTATTTGCTGCTGTTTCATCATTGTCTAATGCAGGGAGTTCAATCTCAGCGCCGACATTCTTAACCTCCACTAACACTCATTTAAGCTCATACATCTTTTCAAGGGAACATAATTTGTTCTAAATCATTTTGAAAATGATCAAATGCTGTCAGCAATGGTGGTTTAAAATAAGGAATCTCCTGGCGTTGCACTTAAAACATTAAGGCACAATTACTCTGGACATTAGGCCGTTTTAGATGCACACCATTGTACATGCCCTGTTGGACGTGTCTATAAGCACAATGATCAGAGATAGATCTGACAAACTGCCCGAGGATACCATGACACGTGACTCATGGCAGGTTATTCAACATGTATCAGCACCATGTGCTGCCATTTTAATAAGAAAGTAAATGAAGTGGAATGAGGGGTGGAGTGTAATGTATTATATATCTCCAGTATGTTTTTGGCCTTCTCTAAAATACTGTCATTTGAAATCACTGTCAACGTTTGAATAGAAAGCTGAGGGGCAGAAATGTGTAATATCATTTATTCTATTTTGCTGGTTTGTACACAGCCATGATTATTATTTTACTCTTAGGGTGACCTCATTCAGCTGAGTGATACGTACTAAAGGACAGTGAATCAATAACGGACCACACGCAATTATAAACCAGCTAATTGCAGATGCATCTTGTAAGTCACTGGCTAAGTATAGCCAGTGCCTCTTGCCAATGAAATGTAGGGTGGAAGAGCTGAATCGACGTTATAACATTGCTTCTAAAAAGGTAAATGTCTTGAGACTGGGAATGAAAGAGTCACTTCCCTGCATCAGACGTGTATCTGTGCTGCGTCTCAGTCTTATCTGCCCAGAGCTTTAATACAAAATATGATGAACTGCTTTCCACAGAGGTAGAGCTTGGAGCTGACATGACAGAAAGGCTGCATATACATTTATAGTTTTTATGGAAATAAGTTCAGATAATGCGTTCATCAATAACACTCTTCTGAAGGGATTACATAAAGGCATAGTTTTTAAAGCAGCCAGAAATATACCTACTCGAATAACTATTTTAAAACACCAAAGCAGTTAGTGGGATCATGAGTGCTGTAATTTAGTTATGAGAGGTGTTACGTCCCTTCTCTGTTGTCCAGGGGAAGGATTTAAAACAACCCAAATAGCTCGTGTACCATAAACAATATGTATTATGCTCACTGACAGTGAAAGATGAGCGAGTCTCAACACAAGATTTGGGAGAGGATGGGACAGGTGTGGTCGTGCCAAACAATTGAAACAAAGATAACAGAACTTGGCCTAACTAACTAACCTCTGAAATCAACAAACAAAATGGCTTCTCTAACTTATCTAAATGTGCTTGACCAAAACCCAAATACAGAGGAGGCACCGACCAATAAGCCTAGTGTATCTAGACACAGAAAATCCTACGTGTGTGCCAATGTACAGGGTACCCCAGACTCACCTACTGTCCGCAACCTCTCACCACAAATACTAACACGTTCAGTTCTCAGAATTGACATAAACAGTGTGAAATGAAGTTCCCCTGAACTCCGAGGCTTCCTGCCTTTTATCTGCGGCTCTCCCTCTGCCGATTGGCCAGCCTGCCGCCGGTGCCAATCACCAATCAGGACACTGGCCCCCACAGGTGGAATCCAATCACCCGATTGACCTGTTAGGAGAACTGAGAGAGAGAAAAAAGAGGAAGGGCAGGAGGGGAGAAAACACAACACGTAACAGAGGTCATTCAGACCTAATTCATACTCTCTCACACACACACTACTATACACTCTGTCATGTACCATCAGACTTCCCTTGATTTACTTTCATACTACACAGATTACTCACTCTAATGGTGCGTTCACACCAAACGCGGCGCAAATAATTCGTGTCATTCGCGCCGCCGGTCTCGCCGGGGACTATTTGTGTTCATTCTCGTGAATCGCGCTGGACGTGCCGGAGAGGGGGCGTGGCTTATCGCCCTGAAAGCCGTTAAACTGTCCGCCATCAACCATGAAAAAATAACCTCTATTTCTGCTTAGTACGTGTTGTGGAAGTCACAGATATCACGGGAAACTAAACGCCGTCATGTCTGGTTCATAACATAGTCCAGAGGAGCTCCGTGAATTTTATTGAAGTTTATTCACTGTGTCTAGCAAGCCACATGTCGCTGTTTACTACAAAATAAAGCTGTATGAACACAAAATCAACTGATTTGGCTGTGATTTAACGGCAATAAACCGACAAAAAGGGACTCCGAAATAACTACATAATGATGCCGATTTGTAGGCTACTTGTCTTCTCAATAGAGCTGGGATGGATCGGTGCTAGGGTATGCTAACATTGTAGCAGCTCCACCAGCACTCAGAATAACGTCATGTAGACGTAAATACGGCAGCGTCTATTCATTGTTTGTACCATATGGTTTACACACAGACATTTATACACATACAGTTGTGTGAAAAAGTGTTTGCCCCCTTCCTGATTTCATATTTTTTTGCATGTTTGTCACACTTAAATGTTTCAGATCATCAAACAAATTTAAATATTAGACAAAGATAACACAAGTAAACACAAAATGCAGTTTTTAAATTAAGGTTTTCATTATTATTGTCACGGGGCATGATGAGGACTCAAGCGCAGACAGTCAGAGTAGGGGAAAAAAAGTCTTTAATAGCTCACAAACAAAAACAGGTAATCCAAGGACAAGACAAAAGACGAGGGGGAAAATCCGGCAGGACAAGGCAGGGCAGACAGACTGGGAAACCGGGAACAGGATGAGCAAAACGGGCGGGTAGGTAGGAAACAAACACAATGATCTGGCAGTGAGTGAGTGAAAGACAGGGGTTTAAATAGTGAACTAGGCAGAGTGAACAGGTGAGACTAATGAGCTGATGAGGTGAGTGTGACTGGCAGGTGCACTGAATGAACTGATTAGGTGAGTGAGGAGCTACAGAAAGAAACAAAGACACAGAACACACAGGGCAAAGCCTGATCGTGACAATTATGGGGGAAAAAAATCCAAACCTACATGGCCCTGTGTGAAAATGTGATTGCCCCCCCCTGTTAAAACATAAATTAACTGTGGTTTACCAAAGTAATTGAGATCTATCAGTCTGGAAAAGGTTACAAAGCCATTTCTAAAGCTTTGGGACTCCAGCGAACCACAGTGAGAGCCATTATCCACAAATGGCGAAAACATGGAACAGTGGTGAACCTTCCCAGGAGTGGCCGGCCGACCAAAATTACCCCAAGAGCGCAGCGACGACTCATCCAAAAGGTCACAAAAGACCCCAGAACAACATCCAAAGAACTGCAGGCCTCACTTGCCTCAATTAAGGTCAGTGTTCATGACCCCACCATAAGAAAGAGACTGGGCAAAAATGGCCTGCATGGCAGAGTTCCAAGACGAAAACCACTGCTGAGCAAAAAGAACATAAAGACTCGTCTCAGTTTTGCCAGAAAACATCTTGATGATCCCCAAGACTTTTGGGAAAATACTCTGTGGACTGACGAGACAAAAGTTGAACTTTTTGGAAGGTGTATGTCCCATTACATCTGGCGTAAAAGTAACACGGCATTTCAGAAAAGGAACATCATACCAACAGTAAAATATGGTGGTGGTAGTGTGATGGTCTGGGGCTGTTTTGCTGCTTCAGGACCTGGAAGACTTGCTGTGGTAAATGGAACCATGAATTCTGCTGTCTACCAAAAAATCCTGAAGGAGAATGTCCGGCCATCTGTTCGTGACCTCAAGCTGAAGCGCACTTGGGTTCTGCAGCAGGACAATGATCCAAAACACACCAGCAAGTCCACCTCTGGATGGCTTAAGAAAAACAAAATGAAGACTTTGGAGTGGCCTAGTCAAAGTCCCGACCTGAATCCGATTGAGATGCTGTGGCATGACCTTAAAAAGGCGGTTCATGCTCGAAAACCCTCCAATGTGGCTGAATTACAACAATTCTGCAAAGATGAGTGGGCCAAAATTCCTCTACAGCGCTGTAAAAGACTCATTGCCAGTTATCGCAAACGCTTGATTGCAGTTGTTGCTGCTAAGGGTGGCCCAACCAGTTATTAGGTTTAGGGGGCAATCACTTTTTCACACAGGGCCATGTAGGTTTGGATTTTTTTTCCCCTTAATAATAAAAACCTTCATTTAAAAACTGCATTTTGTGTTTACTTGTGTTATCTTTGTCTAATATTTAAATTTGTTTGATGATCTGAAACATTTAAGTGTGACAAACATGCAAAAAAATAAGAAATCAGGAAGGGGGCAAACACTTTTTCACACAACTGTAGTTTGGTCCGATCTCTATTGATATGAGGTATCGTAGAGCTCTGGGTGAACACAGACGGCTACAGTATTTATTTAACAGCAGGGTAAATCACTACAGAATCCTACTTTTGTTCCGTTTTGAAGTGAGGAACATAACGTCCCTCCAGTAGCTCTTCTGGTGCTGGTGTTTACTAGGGGTGGGAATCACCAGAGGTCCCGCGATACGATATTATCACGATACTTAGGTCACGATACGATATTATCACGATACTGCGATATTCTGAGTATTGCGATAACATATATTGCGATTTATTACTTTTTTCAACTTCAAATTATGTCCCCAAAGGAAAACTGTGTCAACATGTTTTATCTAATAAGATAAAGTTTTCAGTCTGTTCATCTCACTTCAATCATTTTTATTGCAGCAAAATAGGATTGTCAAGCAGACAGACTGACCAACAATGTGATAAATGTTGCATGAACCTGACAAACTGAACTGTTTGTATTACTACATAGTCCAACTTAACTAAATGCAAACGTGTGGACTCAGTATATGAACTTATATAAGTAGGATATAATAGTTATATAACTCAGTTTAACTTGCGATGCGTGGACGTCAAGGGCAGAGAGACAGTTATGCGCTGCACTCTCCCCATGAGCCTGGCTACTGTTGGCAGATTTAACCCCGTTGTGAGGCCAGATGTCTCTATCTTTGTTTTGACCCACTTCCTACCAATCACGCTGACCCGGGACCTTTGCTGACCTCACCAGAAAATGACTCAGCAGCATCTAGTGGACTGAAAAAGTAATTGATTTGATTTTTCTAAAAATAAAAAAAAATATTTTTATAGTTTATATAATAAAAGATCGATACTTGGCGTCCGTGTATCGATACAATATCGCCACGCAAAATATCGCGATACTATGCTGTATCGATTTTTTCCCCCACCCCTAGTGTTTACTCGTTATCCAGCTTGACAAGCATGACAAGTTAGCGTTAGCTAGTTAATAACAGTAGTAAAGCAGGGGTGGTATAGTTTGCAAGACTAAAGACATGTTTTTATTCACTCGCCTTTTTTGGCCCATTAATATCCGATTCATCGATTAATCGGAAAAATAATCGCCAGATTAATCGATTATTAAAATAATCGTTAGTTGCAGCCCTAGTCACAATACAAACCTCAGTGGAGGAGTGGGCTTCCTCTTCTCCAGGTCCTTTACTCCAGTCTCACTGGAGGTCAAACACATCATCGAGGGGAGGTTGTTTTTAGTTAAGGCACGGTTTGACCTTTTTACTGCTGTTTGTATCAATGTGTATGCTCCAACAATCGGTGCAGACAGGAAGCTGTTTTTACAAAAAGTTAATGATGTTTTAAATGGCTGTGCCTCGGAGGATTTTTTATTCTTCGGGGGGGGGGGGGGGGGGGGGGATTTTAACTGTACTGAAGATGCGTCTACAGACCGCAACCACGCAGAGCCACATCCAGCTTCACAGCATGTTCTGAGGCAGCTGGTCCATTCTCATGGCCTGGTGGATGTGTGGAGAAGGATGCATGCTGACTGCATGGTCCCACCTTAGAGAGGGTAGGATCTCCTCAGCCAGGTTAGACCGTATTTGTTTTTAAGCATAATTTTAAGATTTTTAAAATGTGTAGTATTGTGCCTGCTGGTTTTACGGATCATTCTTTGCTTTTATGTAATGTGTTCATTAGAAACATTTTACCTAAAAGTGCGTACTGGCATTTTAATTCAGTCTTAACCTTTGACAAGAATTTTAGAGAGGTTCTTATTTATTTCTGGGGTGTTTTCAGGCAGAGGAGGAGTGATTCTAGCAGTCTTAGGCAGTGGTGGGACCATGGTAAGATTGAGGTTAGGCTCCTTTGCCAGTAGCACACCTTCAACGTCACCCGAGACATCACCAGCTCTATGAAGGACCTGGAGACTGATATAGTGGAACTAGAGCGTTTAAGCGAGTCCACAGGAGATCGAGGACATATTGAAGTCCTCAAGATAAAATAAATGGCTTCGGCCGACCTGTTAGACGTTAAAGTTCAGGGTGCACTGGTCCGGTCCCGATTCCAGACCATCACAGAGATGGATACTCCCTCTAGCTTCTTCTTCGGCCCGGAGAAGAAGAGTGGGCAGAGGAGGGTAATCCACTCACTTTTAGATGACATAGGGCAGCCAGTTGTGGAACCAAGCCAGATCAGAAAGTGAGCTGTGAGCTTTTATTCCTCCCTGTATACCAGTGAGTACAGGGAGGAGGAAGCACTGATGGAGGGGTTCTGTGGGGAACTACCTCAGGTCTCTGAGGAGACAAATGAACAGCTAAACAGGCCCATAAGCATGCAGGAGCTGAAGGCCACCCTGGAGGGCATGCAGGGACGGCGTGATCCCGGCATCGACGGCCTCTCTGCGGAGTTTTACAAAGCTTTCTGGGAGATATTTGCAAGTGATATTTTAGATGTTTTTAATGAAAGTCTGGCCTCTGGTTCCATGCCGATGTCCTGCCGCAGAGTTGTAATAACGCTGCTGCCAAAAAAAGGAAACCTGCAGGACATCGGAAATTGGCGTCCTGTGTCTCTACTGTGTGTGGATTACAAGCTTCTGTCCAAAGTCTTTGCCTCCAGGCTCAGGGAAGCTATGGAGCAGGTCATCCATCGGGACCAGACCTACTGTGTGCCTGGCAGGTCCATGGTAGACAATGTCTACCTCATTCGTGATGTTTTGGAGGTCTCCAGCTCTTTCATCCTCTGACCTTTCAATGCAGAGCTTCAATTTAGGGTCTTTAAAACATCAATGGTGGGAGGGACAGGCATAAAAGAACATTAATACTGGAAGTTGTAAATCAAAAAAGGTTGGACATCCTCTTTTTGCAAGAAACTCACACCATTCCATCAGATGAAGTAGACTGGGGTTTATGGTGGGAGGGCTCATGCACCCTGAGCCACGGCACCAATCTTGGTGCCGGAGTAGCCGTGCTGTTTAGAACAGCAGCTAATGCAACCGTCCTGTCTGTCACTGAGGTGGTGAAGGGTCGTTTGCTGATGGTGAGGGCAGAGATAGAAAGCTTGCTTTACTGCTTCGTGAATATATATGCACCAAATCAGGGGCCAGAAAGAGCACGCTTCTTCACTACGCTGCAAAACGAACTGCAGAGCTGCCATCAGGAGCAACTCATCATCGGAGGGGATTTCAAGTGCACTCTAGACTTCACCATAGACCAAAATAATGAGGAACAACACCCACAGTCAGCTCAGAGTCTCCACAACGTCCTCACACACTTAGATCGGTTGGATACATGGAGAGTAAAACACCCACAAAACAGACAGTACACATGGGTTAGAGTCAGCAACGACAGGATTAGTGCAGCCAGGCTGGACAGAATTTACATCTCTCACAGTCTCAGTTCCAGAATAAAAAACAGCACAATCAGTCCAGTTGGGTTCACCGATCACCACCTCGTCAGTTTAGGCTTGATAACCTCACCGGGTGAAAGGGTTAACTCCTACTGGCATTTTAATAATAAACGTCTACAGGACAGCACCTTTTGTCAGAGCTTTGGGGTTCTTTGGCAGCAGTGGAAAACTGAAAGACCTTGAAGCCAACATAAAGATTATTGAGGAGGGCTTCCAGAGAGACCCAGATCCCAGTGTGGGCAAACTGCTGAAGGAGAGGAGGTTGGAGTTGAGCTCCTTCATGCAAGAGAGAGTGAAGGGAGCTCTGGTAAGGTCCTGTTTTCTCCAGTTGATGGATGCGGGTTTTTTCACCCTGGAGAGATCGGTGGCGCAGAGGAAGCGGATGACCTGTCTAAAGCTCCCAGGAGGCAGGATAACCACTGACCAGAGGGAGATGAGAACCCATGCTGTGGGTTTCTACGCTGCTCTTTTTGGGGAAGAGCAATGCTGTACAGAGAGCAGTAAGGAGCTCCTGGAGGGTCTTCCACAGCTCAGTCCAGCAGAGAGGGCTACGTTGGACGGAAAGCTGACGCTGGAGGAGCTGACGGCTGCAGTGAACCAGGTGGCTTCAGGAAGGACTCTGGGAATCGACGGCCTCTCCTCGGATTTCTTTAAGCAGTTCTGGAACATTATCGGTTCTGATTTACATTGTGTTTTGTTGGAATGTTTTAAAACAGGATCACTTCCTATTTCATGCCAGCGGGCAGTACTCTCCCTGCTGCCCAAGAAGGGCGACTTGGCCCTTCTTGAGAACTGGAGCCCTGTGGCCCTGCTTTGTACAGACTATAAGGTGCTTTCCAGAGCCTTATCCAACAGACTAAGAGACTACTTGGAAGTAATTGTAAATAGCGACCAAACTTACTGTATCCCGGATAGAACAGTTATGGACAACATTTTTCTCATTCGTGATGTGCTTGATGTATGTAAATTCCACGATGTAGATGTAGGTATTGTCTCACTAGACCAGGAGAAGGCTTTCGACAGGGTGGATCACTCTTATCTGTTTTTTTTTTTTTTTTTTTTTTTGTAGAGGATAGGTTACTCGGGTCCACACTCCAATATAGTAGGTGGCGGTAATGCACCTTTCACTGGATGCCATCCGCCATAAAACTAAAAAGAAGAAGTCTCATCGCCAGATTGTTTCGTCAGCTCAGTGGTAGCTACAGCCTCGGCCCCTCTGAGCTTTTACCTCTTCTCAAGAGTTTGTTCGCTTCGTTTTCTCGATCTGCAACTAACTTGTGTTAGTTAGTTGCTTGTGTGCTTAAAGATTGCTGTGCCACGTCGCCGCCCAGCCACCGCCACTCACACCGCCTCACCTTCCTACCTGCATGTTCCACCGGCTCCACCAACAACTAAATAAAACCTTTTTATTCATCTACCCTGTTGTCCCGGTGTCTGCGTATGGGTCCAGAATAACTGACCATAACAAAACTGTACTCCGTCTGACCAGTGGGATGAAGAGAGTGAGTACACCCTCCCACCCTGCTCATTGCCCCAGCGGTGGGGGACTGGCAGGGGGGAGGAAATAAGCTGCTAACGTTCACAACCCCTCACCTGGACAAGTTTCAGGCGGCAGAGAAAAAAGCAATTCATGAAATCTGCGTAAAGGTTGTGAACTTCCGCTCTCTGGCAGGGTTGAAGGAGTCGAGGTGGACCGACTTCTTTGGCCCAGGTTCTTCCCCGAAAGGCAGCTGGAGGTGCCTGTATAAGCTGACCATTGAAAAACGGACAGCAGACCTCCAATGGAGGGTTGTACATGGGGCTATAGCCACAAATAGATACCGAGCACACCTGGATCCACACATTGGGGAGGAGTGTTATTTCTGCTGTCAGACTGAGGCCCTGTCCACATTACTCCGTTTCTCCTTGGATGCAGATTTGTCAAATAGAAACGATCTCCGTCCACACGGGAGTTTCAGCATCATTCTCGAGTTGATCTGCGTCCACACGGCAGCCTTCGAAGGCGGACAGCACGTGACCATTAACGTACACTGGGCATGCGTGTGTTAGGTTTTTAAGAACAAAGGATGAAGGAGCTTGCAGGCCGCAGGTACTCTTCTTTTACGAGCTTCTTACTGCGCACGCGCATCAGAAGAATGAGCTGGACCCGGTCCAAAATTAAAACAATATTTAATGTACTACACAAAGTTCACTTACAAACTGAATTAACTATCAATAGTAATGTTCTCGAGAGCAGAGACCACATACACGCATCTCCTCACAGTCTGGCGCGGCCAGTTAGCTGAAAATGAGAGCTGCAGTGATCTGAGGTAAACTCCCTAAAACATTCTCTTTTGTATCCCCTGAGAGTCGGAAAGTGTCCGACACTGTCATAAAATGTGTGAATGACCCTCCATGGCGATTAGTGATTGGCTTCATTTGAATTATGCCCCCTCCCATTATCGATCCCTTAGCAAAACATCTTGGCTCCTCGCAAAACATCTTGAACTCCTCCTCTCTGTCCTGCTGGTCAGCTTGGCATTTGACCGTCCCACTGGCCCCATCCTCCATCGATGAGGTCGCCTCCATTTGCTGCTGCATGTCTGACACCTCACTCAGAATCCCTATCTGACCCTCAAAACTATTCTTAGTGTTTTAATACCTACAGTGACTATACTTCTATGATTTAATACATTCAATGTGTTGATATACTGTAACATATAATATCCTCTATAAGAAAGAATATTGTAAACCTTTAATACATTCCATATGGAAACATATTGTGACTAACATATTTATTATTGTGACACTTCTACTCACCACTAGGGGTGTTATTAAATCTTACTAATAATGCGTTTAATACTGAAATTCTCCACAAATCCCCCCTAACACACTATTCATAGTGTGTTCATAAATTTCCAGGAAAAACAATCCCTCTCTAAAGGTCCTTTATGGGCCGAGGGTGAATTTCCTCAACTAAACAGTAGCTAACAGTTCAAGTTCATAAACATCATCTACACCTAACTGATTGCCCTATGCTTGTAGAAGTTCACTAATGCAAGGGATGCAGCAGCGAACGCAGAGGACCAGGTGGTGGAGGTGGGGGAGGTCCTGCGTCGAGTTCTGGATCCATCCTACGAAATGAGGGATAGAGAAGAATTCTGAGAAGCCTTGTCTGCTCCTTTTTCACTTGACAAAAATTATATTTCCTAATACAATGCACCTCTAAATCCCAAATTGACCCTATAAAACAAAAAACAAACAAAACAAACAAAACAATCTCTCAGAGTCAATTTTCCAAATTGTCAGTATCTCACCGGATGTTTTCAGAAGTCCATCTGGACTCAATCAGGTCCTTCAATCAGCATCCCAGCGAAGACGATCAGGAGCTGCTCGTGAAGTCCTTCTTTGGCATCACGAGTGAAGTTTACAAAACGCTGTTGGTTATAATATATGCAATTAATCCAATCGACATTTTTATTGATTGACTCCCACCAGAAAATTCTGATTTCTGGCACTAAATTAATTAAGTAAGCACCCCCCTTGGTACTCCTATGGCATCTATGTAAACTTGGCCATCAAAATGAACCTCCCATGGTTCACCTTGTTGGTCAGCACCACTTACACCTTTGGACCTCATTCACAGTCAGCTACCTGGTGATACAATAGGAGACTGCTTTCTCCTGTCTGCGGATGCCTCTGTGTTCTCCACCTGTGAAAACAAAACTTAACTCATGTTAGTTAGCACCCTAGTATATCTTATTTGTCAGCACCGCCCCATGGTCTTGCTGGGAGCATGGGCATCTGTTGCTGTGGGAGGTAGAGGTGGTCCTGGTCTTGGGTACTGCTGATGTTGTGGTGAGAATGGAGCCGATTGTGGTGGTGCATTGGACTGTCTTCCTCTTCTTTTATGTGGGCAGCCTCTTGCCAAATGACCTTCTTTTCCGCATATGTAGCAATTCCATTTACGTACAGTTCTTCCACACCCCCCTTGCTGGTATCCTCTCCCTCTGCTGTGTCCACGTCCTCTGCCTCTGTACTGTGGTGGGGGTTGGTAGTACACCACTGTGGGGGGCGGGAATGCTGGACACAGTTGATATGGGGTCGGGGGTGCAGCTGGATATTGGGGCTGTTGAGGGGCCTGAGCCTCAGCTACTAACATCTATTTCATGGCTTGATGCTTCCTATTTAATTCTCTGTCCGCCTCCGCTATTTGAAGTTTCAGCAGCCACTGCATCATTCTATACAGATCTTCTTCACTTTTTCTTTGTCTTTCTCGTTCTCGCAGATCTGCTCTGACGTGTTCCCATTCTCTTAATATGGCCTCTTCGTTCGCATCTTTTCCTTGTCTTTCTTGCTCACCTGGTGTGTAGACAGGGGTGTTAGGTCTGGGAGTGGTGGTGGTTTTGAAGTCTGTCTCTTTCAGGACCTCAGGTAGTCCCACAGCATCTGGAGGGGTGGTCAGGTCGACAGCCTTCCAGTAACCGAGCAGACGCTTGGTAACTGAGCACCTCTTTTCTTCCATGTTGAGGGCCCTTTTCCTACCGAATTTGTTCAAGCGACTGGCTCCTACATGATCTGCAACGGCATTGTTTTTAGCCTCTTCAGCTTCTCTCCACACTCTGCATCTGTGTTCAGCAGTGGGGGCTGTCACAGTTGGAAACCTCCCGTTCCTTTGCCATCTCCCCAGATATTTCTTCATCTTTTTCCACTCCTTTGGCCTCCCTTTAGGCTCAGTCAGATCCTCCATTCTTTCTTTGGCTCTTCCCAGCATTTCCTGAGTGCTTAGTGTGACCATCATGCAGCCTAGGAGTGTTCACTTACCTCTCAACTCTGTCTATCCTACTGGGCTCTAATCTAACAGTAGCTCTGACTGTGTGAAAAATTAGTTTTTTATCACAATTAAAATTGCAAAATTAAAAATTATGGAAATTTAATTCTGAATTAAAAACAATATTTAATTAAAATTCTGAATTAAATTCAAAAAATTACAAATGTCAGATACAAAATCAACTATGCAAGCTAAAATATTGAATCAAAATTAACAATTTTAGGATAAAAATTGAATTGAAACGGAGTTAGAATATTGGATTAAAACTAAATTCACCAACTGAAGTTGAAATGTTGAATTACAAACGAGTATCAAAATTAAAGAAACTAACAACTATCAATGCAAGTTAAAAACCCTATTAATATTAAACCAACACTGCCAATTGAGATGTTAAATCACAATTAAAACCAACAATGAAAGTAAAAATACTGAATCAAACTAAAATCACCAATGAAAGAAGTACAATTAATATAATCAACAGTAGTATAAAATGCTAAATTAAAACTAAGATAAACAATCAAAGTCAAAATACAAGTCAAAAGCTTAGAGTCAAAAACAAGGAATATTACAAGTTTATCACCAGAACTCAAAGTATTGTAATGTATCTTCTAATCCACAGATGACTGAGTATCTTGTAATTCTAAGACAATTTCACCTCTAGGTTGTCTGGGTAATGGAGTTTTCTGTAATTATCAAGCAATTACTCCTCCAACCGATAGGTGGCGAAGTTGTCTCTTCTTCTTCTATGGTGTTTTTTTTCCCAAAAAACCCCGCGAAAACGGACAATGGGCTAATACTAATGCTTATTAACGGCTATCGCTACAAGCTAAACTAACCGGCGAAACCGTGTCTTCAGCACACAGACAAAGCACCGTAGTTTAAACTCTTACACCATGCCGCATTCACACACTTTATGCTAGACCGTGCTTGGCTTCTCCATATGCACCGGTTATTTTATAATCCTTATCTAGTTATCTAGGTGAGCACAAAGCAGGCTTCGGCTCCGCTAGCATTCACCCCTTACTACAACAACAAAAAACAATCTCTCACAACGTTTTTGTCATCACTGCATCCATCATTCATACCAAAATACACCGTGATTACAATGTATGAATACCCACTCATTACCTATTACCCACCCCGGATTATATTCCCTAGAACTCAAGTTAAATCCAGCGCTTTGTAGCAGTCAGCCTCTGTGCCCGCAGAGCGCTCGACTCTGTAGCGTAACTGTTCTGTTGGCTTTCTAAGCTCATCAATATGTCCCGTCGGGCAGAGTTCTCACAAGGCCCACCTAGTAGGCCAGCCCAGCTGGTCAACTACACAGAGTGGTAACAGCGCGAACTCTGGCAAAACCCTCTGGAACTATTCAATTTATTCCCTCCCGTTAAGAGTCATTGGTTCGCCAGATCCAAACCTGCCAAACAGGACCCGGGGGGGCCGTCGCCTTTACCCCACGCTACCCCGCCACCAGATTCAGTTAGCCTGGTTCCCCGGACTCTCGAAGCTGCTTAAGCTTTTGAGCGCTTAGCTCTGAGCCCCAGGCTCTGCATAGCTTGATCAGGGCCAACGTAGAAGACGTACCGTTCCTCGACGGACCTTACCGGTAGGATTTAGCAAAAAAGAACAGCGTGTAGGCAAAATACACGTGTTCCTAATCCAGCTTGCAAGTGTGCTTCATACAGTAATCCAGCTACTTCAAATTTCAAATCAATATACTTTACCGGCTTGCTGCGGCCTGCTCCTTTGTTCGGCTCTCGGAGGGGTTGACCAAGATACCGTCTCTAAGTTTTCCTATACTACCTATACAGATTTTATCAAAAAGGTTCTGTTTACCCGTTTGTCTTTGGCGCCAGAAGGTATTTTAGTCAGCTCCTCGTCCAGTCCGTTTTCCAGCAATCATCACGTCGGGATCACCATTTTGTTAGGTTTTTAAGAACAAAGGATGAAGGAGCTTGCAGGCCGCAGGTACTCTTCTTTTACGAGCTTCTTACTGCGCACGCGCATCAGAAGAATGAGCTGGACCCGGTCCAAAATTAAAACAATATTTAATGTACTACACAAAGTTCACTTACAAACTGAATTAACTATCAATAGTAATGTTCTCAAGAGCAGAGACCACATACACGCATCTCCTCACAGTCCGGCGCGACCAGTTAGCTGAAAATGAGAGCTGCAGTGATCTGAGGTAAACTCCCTAAAACATTCTCTTTTGTATCCCCTGAGAGTCGGAAAGTGTCCGACACTGTCATAAAATGTGTGAATGACCCTCCATGGCGATTAGTGATTGGCTTCATTTGAATTATGCCCCCTCCCATTATCGATCCCTTAGCAAAACATCTTGAACTCCTCCTCTCTGTCCTGCTGGTCAGCTTGGCATTTGACCGTCCCACTGGCCCCATCCTCCATCGATGAGGTCGCCTCCATTTGCTGCTGCATGTCTGACACCTCACTCAGAATCCCTATCTGACCCTCAAAACTATTCTTAGTGTTTTAATACCTACAGTGACTATACTTCTATGATTTAATACATTCAATGTGTTGATATACTGTAACATATAATATCCTCTATAAGAAAGAATATTGTAAACCTTTAATACATTCCATATGGAAACATATTGTGACTAACATATTTATTATTGTGACACTTCTACTCACCACTAGGGGTGTTATTAAATCTTACTAATAATGCGTTTAATACTGAAATTCTCCACACGCGTGACGGTGTAAACAGGAAGTGGATTGCTTGCTTAGTTAAAAAATAATAATACGATAATCTCCCTCTATAAACTCAAACAGACACAGTTCGTGGAAAGTTTTAGAAGTTTTATTTTTCAGACATAGTTACAGAGCTGCAGGTCTCTCGCTCTCTCTCTCTCTCTCTCTCTCACATCAAATTTACTTTAACATCAACACTTACACGTAAACGTTTACTAGATTATGGGTCCATCAATGTGGTCTCTCACTCGTTTCCTCCGTGTTGTTGATGTCTGTTCTCACTAGTAGCTCTGAACATCATGTCCGCCTAGCTAGCTTCTAAGCTAATTTTAACATTACCGCCAATGGAGAAATGCTAACCGCGATTAGCATTACAGCGGTGCGGGTCTATCTCTCTCTCTCACATCAAATTTACTTTAAAATCAACACTTACACGTAAACGTTTACTAGAATATGGGTCCATACATGTGGTCAACACACGTCTCTCACTCTATTCTGCTCTTGCTTCGTGCAGGAAAGCTTAGCAGATCGCTAACAGTAGATCCGTGAAATAAAGACCATGGAATCCATAGAAGAGTTTCAAGACTTCAGTGTGAATCTTTCTTATTTGTAAAACTGTGGAAACACAATATGAAATATGGCTTTACAAACTGTCCCTATACACATTACATGAATACAAAACAACAATCCATGATATAGCCAGCATGTAACATGTCCGCCTAGCTAGCTTCTAAGCTAATTTTAACATTACTGCCAATGGAGAAATGCTAACCGCGATTAGCATTTAATACAACACAAATGTTATACTAAACACTCGAATAGAATATATCTACGTACATCTTTTCATGCTTCATAAATACATACTTACAGACTAAGGTCTCTCAAGGCTACCAAATGGAAGAAGTAAAACGTTAGTGCAGCGTGTCTTGTCATTAGAATCTAAAAACAACGAGCTGCTCCATAGAGCTGATGACGGTCACGCCAATAACAGCTGCTACCTCCACAGAAATGCAGACTTTTACTGCACAACAGCTGCTAGCTGTTGTGCTAGCAGCAACATCATGTAGCTGTTGTGCTAGCAGCAACGCTTGCAATTAGTTATCCATGTTGAAATGAATCGCTGGTAGCCCAGTTTGTTTTCTTCCGGGTACGGGTCACGTGATAGTGAGTGTGACGAATCAGGGACGGAGACGTCATGGTTGCCAAGAACCAATCCAGTAGCGAACACGGGTGTGGGCGTAATTTTTTCTAAGCACATCCGTATACGACCGTCCACACGCAAACGCAACCCCGGAGTTCTCAAATACCTCCAACCTCGGCGGAGTTTTCAGATTCCTCCGTTTAGGGTGCTCCAAAACTCCGGCGTAGTGTGGCCGCTCAGTGTAAACGTAGCAAATACGGAGTAAAAACGGAGTAATGTGGACAGGGCCTGAGACCCTGGAACACTTGTTTGTTCAGTGTCCTCGGCTCTCAGCACTCTTTGAATGTTTAAAGGGATGGTTTCAGTGTCTTGGAGAGGACTTTTCTTTTCTTTATTTTCGGTCAAAAATACTGCTCAAAAAAGAAGGCTATCCACACACTGGTGAACTTTTTGTCTGGTTTGCCAAGTTGGCCATCTGGCTGACAGGGAAGAATCGGGCGTGGGGTGCCGGTAGTGAGGATCCGGTGAAAGTTCAGGAGGGACTGTTGAAAGCCCGACTCAGGGTGGAAGATGCCTACTACCAGACGGTGGACAATTTACAGGCTTTCAGGGACAGATGGACTACTGGGAGCATTTTATGCTCAGTGGGTGCTGGCGGAGAGCTGGTGGTGAACGTTTGAACAAATTGATACATTGTGATTGATTGTGTATTTGTTTTTTGGTGCTTTATTTTGGTTATTTTATTTGATTGATTTTTGCTTTTCAAGTGATGTTTTAGAGTGTTTCTGTTTTCACTGCAATAGTGAAATAAAGGGACTTTTAAACCTCAACCTCTGTCTCTCTTTCTCTGTCTCCCTCGCTGTCTCCCCCCTCTCTCTCTCTCTCTCTCTGAGTGGAAGGAGTGCGGAGTTGACGGAGCGTGTTTGAGAGCAATTCACAGCGATTTTTCAATCTTTTTCTTCACTGGGTAATGTTGTATATTATATTGTATTGTGGTGTGTAGGGTTCACGGTGTTTGTGTATACTTTTAGGGGGTTTTAGGGTATTTGTTTGTGAGTGTTTTTTGCAGTCGATAAGTGCGTGCTGATCGGCGTGCTAAATGCCATCATGGACCTGCACAAGCTGACGAGGAAACACAGCGTGAAGATCACGCCGTGTTTCGCATGTTCAGTGGAGGACTGCAGTGGGGAAGGTGGTCGGCCACAGCAGCGTGAAGTCCGCTGCACGGATGAACAATGCTGTGGTCATTTTTTTAGATAGTATATATATAAGGCCAATACGGTGGTGAACGGGATTGTGGTGCATGATACCCTCGTACCCGTTCTTCCTCTCAGCACACCGGTGGTTAAAATCACTGTGTCTAACGTCCCACCGTTCATTAGAGATGATACAATAACCAAAGAACTGCCCAGAGACGGGAAGATAGTATCCCAGGTTAGAAAACTATCTTCTGGGTGTAAATCTCCTCTATTAAAGCACGTGGTGTCTCACAGGAGACAACTCTTCATGATCCTTAACAACAGGAATGAAGAGCTCAACCTCATGTTTAAGCTGAGAGTGGAGGAATTTGACTGTAATTTTTGCAACTTCCGATAACTTGAAATGCTTTAGTTGTGGTAGAGAGGGACATCAGAGCAAAGCATGTCTGTCCTCAAGTGCACAAAGGCAAGATGACAGCCAGGTGAGCGAAGGAGGACAGGAGGAGATGGGTGAAATACAACAGGGCAGTCAGGTGAGTATGGGAGGACAGGTGGAGACCGGTAGGAGACAGAAAACAGTAAAAGAAAAAGAAAAGTGTGAGAGCGAAAAAGTAGTAAAAGATGTCAGGTTGACAGGCAGTGAGGTGGACATGGAGGGAGATGAAGAGGCGATTAAAGTCCCTCAACTGAAGAGGAAAACAAAGAGCAGTGAAAGCTCACAGGCAAAAAAAGTGGCAATAAGTACAACAAAAGGAAGCCAAGGAGCAGCAGAGTCTGAGTCCAGTATGGAGGAGGACTCTGCTGCTGACAGTGAGTTCTCTGGCGTAAGGGCTGGCAGCTGTAGGAGCACTCAAGGATACAGTGTGGGGATCCTGTTCTCCAAAAGACTTGCCCCGGAGTCTCTAGAGGTGGAGCAGGTGGTGGAGGGCAGGCTGCTGGTGGTGGGGGCAATACTTGAACCTTTTAATTTTGTCTTCATAAACATGTATGCTCCTGTGTCTGGACCCAAACGAGTGTGTTCTTTAAAGGTTTTAAGCAGTGTTTTAGGCAGAGTGAATGTGGAGGAACCACCTGGAACCTCACGGGCCTTCACAGAGAGCACTGAGGCAGCTGTTAGCAGAGCATGAGGTGGTCGATGTCTGGAGAAGGATGAATGGAGTCAAGAGACAATATACGTGTGCTCATTCGAGAGGCAATTTAATTTCCCTCGCTAGACTGGACAGGTTTTATTGTTTTAAACACCATTTTAACATTTTTTAAAAGTGCAGCATGCTGCCTGTTGGATTTACTGACCACGCTCTGGTTATGTGCAACATTTTTATCCCTACCGTGAAGCCAAGAATCACGTACTGGCATTTTAACACGTCTCTTTTAGATGATACACATTTTAAGGAGGTTTTTAGTTTTTTTTGGAGCAGTTTTAAAAAAAAAAAACATGACTTTAGCTCTTTAAAACAGTGGTGGGATTGTGGAAAAATAGAGATAAAGCAGCTGAACATGTCTGTCAGTGTGATGAGAGGACATGTGAGCCCTTGTTGCTGTAGTTCATCTCCTTGGAGCAGAGGCTGCATTTAGCATAGCCTGCCTTATCAATGTATTTAAAACACTGTGACAGCGGGAAGCTGTACTCACGTCTGTTTAGACCTCCACCTTTATCCAGGCCCAGCTCCACCTTTATCCAGGCCCAGCTCCACCTTTAGCCAGGTCCACCTCCACCTTTATCCAGGCCCAGCTCCACTCACAGCTCAGCCCTGCGTCAAGCTGCGCTACACAACCAGCCTCCTCTCTCTGAAGCTCTTTGACCTCATCATCTCATCAGTATCTGGGCCTCATGTTTCATGGTCATGAAAGTTATTCTGACCACGAAATCATCCTCATTCTACTTTGAGTTAAAAACAAACAACCTGCAACCAGATGCGCCGGTGTTCTGGTTTAACGTTAATGAGTGACCACGTGAACTGAACCGGAACACGGGGGGCTGCATGTTTCATCACGTTATGTTTTTTCCTCCTAAATCGCGATAATGACAGTCGACAAAGTTCCGCATACAGTGGACGTTAACTTAACCCAGCAAGTCTGAACTGTAACGGAACATAACGTAACTTAAACTTTAACGGAGGGAAATGAAGATGCTGTAGACATCTGAACGCTGATTGGCCAACACTCGACACGTCAAAGATGTTCTATTGCAAAGATTACATCACCTTTTCTCCTCAACTCACTCCAATCTGAGAAACTGTTATGGCCATAACTTCTGGACACAGGGAGAAATCGCCCCCCCCCCTTGCAGCCATGCTGTCTCAATCGCCTCCAAAACACAACAGCAGGTTAAAGTAAAAATCAAATGGATTTATTATCCAAGAAGCATAAAAACAGATACAGACAGTTACAAACCGAATCACACCACTAATAACAAAACAAACCTATATATAAAATGAACGTGAGATCCAATCCGAGCCACCCAGAAGGCTGGTCTGCCTCCTCGGTGGCCAGCAGAAGATCTGAAATCCCCCAGCGCTTCAAACCCTTTGTCCCCCCAGAGTTACATTCCTCAGCTCATCGATCAGCTCATTGATTGGCTGAAGTCCAACAAGCCCCACCTGGGCCGATGCCCCATTGTCTTGATGTTAACACCTCAGCCAGCCACTTTCACACAACCCCCGCTCCAGCACATTCCTCAAGCCCCCTCTCACAGACACTTAATGCATGAAATGACCAGACTCCTACAAGTAAATATACTGTATCACATTATATCCATAATTAGGAGCTTTAAAACTTAAATCCCTCACAAAACGCTGGCTGGCAACTCAGCGTAAATGAACGACATGAAAATATGAATATAACACATTTCCATGACTTTTCCAAAACTTTTGGGATTTCATTTTTTTCAAGCACTTTTCCAGACATGGAAACAACCATTTTAAAATTCCATGACTTTTCCAGGCTTTCCATGACCATACGAACCCTGCAAGTAGCCGTCTCAGAAAGTGGCTGAAAAAAACAAAAGGAGGTTTGACAAAGTCATCCGTGAGTCCACATTGGATGTTGGGGACAGAGTGTTAGTCCGCAATCTCCGTCTCAGAAACAAACATAAACTGGCAGACTGCTGGGAGTCTACAGTATATGTGGTCACCAAGAAAATGGGAGACTTGCCTGTATACACACTGAAACCTGAGAAAGGGGATGGACCTCTACAAACACTCCACAGAGATCTCTTGCTCCCTTGTGGTTTCCTCTCACAAACAGAAAAAGAGGAGCCAAAACAAGTCAGTAAGCCTCCAAGACCAACAACTCGACAGTGTGTAGTTCAACCAGAGGATGAGAACTGGTTTCAAGAGGATAATGAAATCTGCTATCAGTTTGAACCATCTCAAGAAATAGGAGAGGCATTTCATCAAAATCTATGACACACCATTACCAACCTCAGACAAAAACAGAGAGGAACGTGGGGAACCTGAAAGAGAACCATGCATGAATCCACCTTTTTCGGAACCATTGGAACAACAGGAATCCCTGCCTTCGGAAAATAACTTGCCTGAAACACCTACTGGAACTCTTCACTCACTAGGGAGCTCTTCCATTGAACAGCCTGATAATGAGTAGTCCAGCCAACATTGGAGTCCACCTGGACAAGAAATTGAGACAGAGTCATACTTACCGGATATGGAATGTGAAATCACAACAAAGAGAGAGTCTGAGATCCTTTCCAGTAATGAGTCGTCAAAAGCCAGTCACTCAAACCTGACTCAAGCTATGCCAGATAGCTTTTTGGCAGAAGTACCACCCTTACCTGAAGGAAGTCCTATACAGACAAGGAGCCAAAAGCCTTTTGGAACCGAAATGAGAAACCAGATCGAAAACCAAACAGAGACAGTGCCAAGCAGTGACTCAGGAATACCTCAACCCATCAGGAGATCTGAGAGGAATCGTCAACCATCACAAAGATTCCACTATCCTGAACTAGGAAATCCCTTGGTCACAGTGGTTAAGTCATTA
Organism: Anarhichas minor; assembly: GCF_050575085.1. Classification (NCBI taxonomy): domain Eukaryota; kingdom Metazoa; phylum Chordata; class Actinopteri; order Perciformes; family Anarhichadidae; genus Anarhichas; species Anarhichas minor. Next base: position 1,913,644 of record NW_027466459.1, on the reverse strand, counting down.
TTCCAGGGTTTGAGTACAGCTTTTGTTGATTCTCTTAATGTTGATGACAGTTGTTACTGGTCACAGAGTCAAGCTTTTGAAATGACCACTCCTATTGTAGAATAGTGTCAACATGCAACGGGACGTGCATGACATTTAAAGGGGAAGGGTGTAACCAGGTAGAGAATTTGAGCCCCTAATATCACTATTTGTGACCAAGTTTTAGTCTGTAACCCTCTTAGTATCTGCAGAATACTCAAATTATTTGTTGGACCAGGACCTAGGTTCATAGGGAGAGGTTTATAGCCAATAATAGACACACAAAGGAACTGGAGCCACAGAATGGTTTGATTTCAAAGATTATATTGAACCTTGAAAATTGACATCTTATTATACTACATTTACTTACCTCTTCTCAATCAGATAACTCAGCACATATCCATTGAAATGTGTAGAAGTGTCTCTGAAATGCAGTGTTCCTTCAGTTTGTTCCTTTCGCTTTCAAGCTCCTTCCTTGTTTCCTTATTCAGTCAGTTCAAATATTCAGTCAGTTTCAGTTCCAAAGTCAAAAGAACAAGTCAAAGTAGTAAGATGTGTTGCTTTCTTAATCCTACCACACTGGTGCACTCAGGTGATGAGAAACGAAGAAACGCTTGTTTTCTCCTCAGCAACAAAGAAAATCTTGATCCTACTCATCGAGGTAAGGAGATGATCAGTTCAGTGGTGGCTCGCCATCTTCCTCGTCAGGAAGAGTTCCATATCCAGTATCAAAGGTATCCAGGGAACATCAAAAACCTAGCCAGGACGCTGCCACAAGTTGTAAACTCGTGGCACAAAGGTCTCTGAATCACCTCTCACGTTGCATGAGTGCAGTCTCACAAAGCGCTGTGTCTCTGACCGTTTAAACAGTTATCACTTGTAACGGCTGAACTACTTTATGAAACAGATAGTGCTCGTTCCCTCGCGCATTCTCTTACTCTGTAACGTCTTTCTGGTAGGGCGGGACTTATTGTCCTTTCCCCAATCAGGAGTCTGCATTCCCCGAAATAACCAATGAGAAGCGTATCTGGGTAAAACTGCTGTGATTGACACTTTGTTTAACAACAGAAATAAAGTTAAATTAAAATGACATTAAAGACTTAAATTATCAGCTGGGTTACACCAGGAAAAGGCTTTTGACCGGGTTGAGCACCTTTACCTCTGGAAGACTCTAGAGAGTTTTGGCCTCAGCCCAGGTCTCATAGCTATGATTAAGGTTTTGTACCAGAACATTGAGAGTGTGCTGAAAATTAATGGAGGTCTAAGTGCCCCCTTCTACTCGGGCTGAAAGCCATCCGGCAGATCAGGAGGATCCTGAGCAGATAGGCAGGGAGACTGACGGAGGACGAGGTCGAGATGCTGCAGGAGTATGACAGAGGAGAGGAAGCTCCTGACTCTACTGATCCATTTCCAGATCTAGGATTTATTCCACAGCTGAATGGGGTCTCAGGACCATTATTTAATGAAACAGAGTCTAAACTCTTGAACCTCTACACAGTGAAAGGGAAGACGATCTACACAAAATGTGTAAAAGTGCTCAACAAAAACAAACTGGACCAGAGAGCCGGCACTGTGGAGACAAAAACTGAACATGGACACTGGTGTGAAACCAGGTTGGAGGGTTTTATACAAACCTCCTGTTAAAAAAAGAACTGGAGACCTACAGTGGAGGATCCTACACGGTGCTATTGCCGTTAACGCTTTTATTTCTGTTATTAATCCCACTGTTTGTAGCCATTGTCCATTCTGTGAGGAGGTAGAGACCGTGTTCCACTGTTTTTATTATTGTGACAGACTCTGTAACCTTTTTAACACACTGCAGGATATTTTTAAAGGGTTTGGTGAGACCTGGTACAGGACCACCTTCATTTTAGGAGTCTGCTATAAAAAAGCGAACTCCTCTGAATGGAAGCTGCTGAACCACGTAGTTGGAGAGGCAAAACTATCTGTTTATACAAGCAGCAAGAACAGAGTAGAGGACAGAGCAGGACAGGAAGCTCTTCCTATCTTCATTTCACGGGTCGAAGCCAGAATCTGGGTTGATTTCAGGTTCTTCAATAGTATGAACAACATGCAGGATTTTAATGAAACATGGTGCTACAATGAGATAATATGTTGTGTCTGGAGACAAACTAGTTTTTAACGCTCCTTTTAATACATTGTGAAGAGTAACTGTTTTTTTTTTTTTTTCTTTGTTTGTTGATTTGTTGTAATTATTGCCATGACAACAATGTTTTGTTCGTTCATATTGTTTTTGAAAAATCAAAAAAGCTCTCTCCCTCTCTGGGTGCATGCTGGGAGTGAGCATGTGTGAGTGAGTCGCTGAGCGAGTGGGTTTTTCGACCTTTATTTTCTTTTCCCTAGTTTATGTGTATTACTTTAATGTGGTTTATTAGTTGTTTCTTCACTTTAAGTTAGGTTTAATCTTTTTTGGGGAGTTTGGGTTGTTTGTTTGGTGTTTTTTCTCCTGCTGGTGTCTCGCCGGTCGGCGTCCTAAGACGCCATGGTAAATGAAGAAAGTTTGTCCCACCTCACGCGAAAGCATGGCATTAAGATCAGCGCCGGCTTTCCGTGCAGCGTGGAGGACATTGGGCTGGCTGTGGGGGAGATGGTCGGACACAGCAGCGTAAAGTCGGCCGCTCGGATGAACAGCGCCGTGGTCATTTTCCTGGACCAGGTGGAGAAGGTGAACCCAGTCATCGAGACGGGCCTCACGGTTAATGACATGTATGTCCAGGTGTTGCCGCTGATGCAACCGGCCACGAAAGTGGTCTTGTCTAACGTCCCTCCTTTCATCACTGACGAGTTTCTCAGCAGAGAACTCTCCAGACACGGAAAGGTGGTGTCACCGATCAAAAAGATCTTGTCTGGTTGTAAATCTCAGTTGCTGAAGCACGTGGTGTCTCACCGCAGACACCTGTATATGATACTTAACCGGAATGAGGAGCTCAACCTCCGCTTCCACGTTAAGATAGATGATTATGATTACGTGATTTTCGCAACATCGCCAGCGATGAAATGTTTCGGTTGCGGTGAGGAGGGGTATACCGTTAGGGGACCCAGCTCCACCTGACCCGGGTGTGGCGCTCGGCGCTGTGGCGGGGCCGTCCGTCGCCCCGCGGCCCGAGGGACACCTCCCGCTGCGAGCCCGGCTGCGGCATCTGAGCGGCCCTTTGTGGTTCCGCGGGCCGCGCCGTGCCGCTGCTGTGCCTGACCTACACGGGGTGAGTATGAGTGATGTGCACGGTGTGAGTGAGAGTGTCCAGGACAGTGAGGGAGAGGCTTTGGGTAAGGTGGGAGGAGGTGAGGATGGAGGAGAAGGAAAGAAAACAGGTGAAAATGGATGTAGTGAGAAACCTGTAGACATCACTGAGCAGGTTAGTGGAACACAGGAGGCAGGTGAGGTGGAACAAGTACAGAAAGAAGTACAGGCGGGTGGAGAACTGAATACAGGGGAGGAGCAGGTGGAAGAGGCTGAGATGGTGGAGGAGGAAGCAGGGGAGCCAAAGTCTGCAACTAAGAGGACAAAAAAGAAACAAAACACAGGCAGTGAGGCTAAAGCTAGTAAGATTGGGAAGAACAAAGAGACAGGCAGGGGGCAGGCACAGTCTGATGACAGTGAGAGTGAGGACTGTGTGTCAGACAGCAGCGATGTCCAGAGTTTTAATCTAACTAGCAGCCAAAAGGAAAAGCTCCACACTGCAGAGGTTATACAAACATTTTTGCAAAAAGTAAAAAATAAGAGAAATGTAAAAATGCAAGAGTTTTTCCCAGATCTGGCTTTATTTTATAACTCAGCCAGATTCCACATGAGCCAGAGGGATGAGTCTGGTTTCACTAATCAGTGGGGGTGGGGAAAAAAATTGATACAGCATAGTATCGCGATATTTTGCGTGGCGATATTGTATCGATACATGGACGCCAAGTCAATCTTTTATTATATAAACTATAATTATTATTATTTTTTTTTTTTTTTTAAATCAAGTCAATTACTTTTTCAGTCCACTAGATGGTGCTGAGTTATTTTCTGGTGAGGTCAGCAAAGGTCCCGGGTCAGCGTGATTGGTAGGAAGTTGGTCAAAACAAAGATAGACATCTGGCCTCACAACGGGGTTAAATCTGCCAACAGTAGCCAGGCTCATGGGGAGAGTGCAGCGCATAACTGTCTCTCTGCCCTTGACGTCCACGCATCGCAAGTTAAACTGAGTTATTATATCCTACTTATATAAGTTGCATTTAGTTAAGTTGGACTATGTAGCAATACAAACAGTTCAGTTTGTCAGGTTCATGCAACATTTATGACATTGTTGGTCAGTCTGTCTGCTTGACAATCCTATTTTGCTGCAATAAAAATGATTGAAGTGAGATGAACAGACTGAAAACTTTATCTTATTAGATAAAACATGTTGACACAGTTTTCCTTTGGGGACATAATTTGAAGTTGAAAATGTAATAAATCGCAATATAGGCCTATGGTATCGCAGTATCGTGATAATATCGCAGTATCGTGATAATATCGTATCGCGGGACCTCTGGTGATTCCCACCCCTACTAATCAGGAGGTTTTTAGACTGAGAAAACTTGTGCTGAAAGTTAAAAGAGCAATTAACGATGGTCATGACGAAAACTCCAATGTGTGTTTTAATTAGGGCCCGAGCACCGACGTAGTCGGAGCGGAGGACCTATTGTTTTTCGAATGTTTATTAGGGCCCGAGCACCGACGTAGTCGGAGCGGAGGACCTATTGTTTTTCGTCTGTTTATTAGGGCCCGAGCACCGACGTAGTCGGAGCGGAGGACCTATTGTTTTTCGAATGCTTTTTCTTCTTATTATTAGGGCCCGAGCAACCGACAACGTCAGGCCTGCGAAGGCCCTATTGAAACTGTAAGGTTTATTGTTATTATTAGGGCCCGAGCTACCGACAACGTCGTGCCGCGAAGGCCCTATTGAAACTGTTAGGGGTATTATTAGGGCCCGAGCAACCGACAACGTCGGGCCGCGAAGGCCCTATTGAAATTGTAGGGGTTATTATTAGGGCCCGAGCAACCGACAACGTCGGGCCTGCGAAGGCCCTATTGAAATTGTAAGAATTATTATTATTCAGATTTTTATTTTTGCCGTTTGGGAGTCTTTTGGGGGTACTTGCCATGCATGAAAACTCACGAAATTTTGGGGACTTGTCAGGTCTGGTGGAACTTAGAGTCTGAAAAGGGATGCATCCTTCTGTGTAAAAAATGGCTCTCTAGCGCCCCCTACAAATCGGACCGGCGACGACCCTCGGCCAGTATGTCCGATTGACTTAAAATTCGACACACATGTCCGACTCCGCTAGATCTAAAAAAAAAAGCCTCTCAGACTCCTAAGCTCTGCCTACTTAGATTTTCCGCCATATTGAATTTAGTGTAAAACACATTTCTGCGAACTCCTCCTACATGCTGGGTCCGATTACTACCTAATTTATTGTAGATCATTGTTGGATATAGATCATAAAAAGTTATCAAAAGCTCTTTGATATCTCTTAGCGTTTACAAGACATGGACCAATAAACTTCTTAGGGGCGTGGCTTAATATCAATACACATAACTTCTCAACCGTTTGTCCTAAAATGACCAAATATTCAGCATATGTGCACATCGCATGCTGTAACATACCCTGAGAATTTATTTGCATTCAACCACTAGGGGGCGCTACAGTAAACCCGCGAAGTTGTGCTTTTTGTCAGTTTTTGCAGATTTCAGCCTTCATACTTTAACGAACTCCTCCTACAGAATTTATGCGATCAACTTCTCCTTTGGTCAGGATGCTCTTAAGACCTTTGTGATGACATGTTAGAAAGAAGATCGTGACTTTTCATCCAACAACCTTGATGTGGCGTGGCGGCCATTTTGCCTCATTGTTTATGAAAAAATAAGTTCTTATAAGTTGTTATAACTCCTAGGTACATTATCCAATCCGCACAAAACTTCCTATGCATGATGCTACTTCAAGCTTGAACATATTTCAATTGAAAAAAATTCCGTAACTCATAGCGCCCCCGACTGGCTAAAGGAAATGTCATATTTTATACTTTGATTTATTCCTCCTAGCCAGGTGACCTGATGAGTCTCAAATTTGGTTAATATAGCCTTAAGACATTGATGATGCATCATCATGAATATGGTGAGTTTTTGTTGAACGCTGTTGCCGTGGCGACGTATCGTTTGCCATGAAAAAGGAAGCTGATGCTTTTATGGGTTGGGATGCTCAGAAACTCATGGAACTTTGTACATCTGTCATAGGCCATAGGAAGACATAGTGTAAATGGGTTTTTGGCTTGGCCATTTTAAATTGCCTCTATAGCGCCCCCTACAATATTTCAAAAGAGCAGCCCCAGCGCTACGTTTCAGCTACATGTTTGAAACGTGGTAGACAGATGTATCCTATGGAGACCTAACAAAGTCTCTTGAGACCATGCTCTAAACCCTGCCGGAAGTCGGCCATTTTGATTTCTGTGTCATTTTTCCATCGATTTTGGCCTATTTCTAGTCGCTATACTTTAACGAACTCCTCCTAGGGACTTCATCAGATCCACTCTAAATTTTGTCAGTACAATCTCAAGACCATTGTGATTAAAAGTTATCAAAAGCTTTACGTTTGACGGAATCGTTTAGCCGTAGCGGGCGGCAACTTTACGTGATTCCTCATGAAAAAAGCTGATGTAACTCAGCTGGACTTGTTCCAAACAGTCCCAAACTTCACATGCTTGATAACACTCATGGCCTAAGGATGTCTACAAGCTAATTTCCCCTAATACTCACAGCGCCACCTGCTGGCGAAAGGAAATCTGGATTTTGTCATAAACACCTCCGATTTATGACTTTTACACAATGTGGTTTACATTTGACACATGATGCATGTTTGCACACATTCTGTAGTGCCAGGCAGAGGATACAGGAAGCATCGGACTATTTGCAAAGCATAATTTCCAGCATCAGGCGGTCGACACGGGATTAAATCCGTCTCACTCGCGGACGCGCAGGCCAGAGTCCCGCCGCCACCCCCGACACGCTGCAGATTGCGAGGGCCCGTTCATCGCTGCTCGCAACTTTAATTATTTTTCGTGATTATTTTTTTTGCACTTTGGGAGCATTTTGGGGGTACTTGCCGTGCATGAATACTCACCAAATTTTGGGGACTTGTCAAGTCTGGTGAAAATAGACGTATGAAAGAGGATGGATCTTTCTGCGTAAAAAAATGGCTCTCTAGCGCCCCCTACAAGTCGGACCGCCAGGCAGCGGATACAGGAAGCGTCGGACTATTTGCAAAGCATCATTTCCAGCATCAGGCGGTCCACGCGGGATTAAAAACATCTCGCTCGCGGACGCGCCGTCCGACGGTTGCGGACGTTCTCAGACGCGCAGGCCGGAGTCCCGCCGCCACCCCCGACACGCTGGAGGATGCGAGGGCCCGTTCATCGCTGCTCGCAGCTTTAATTCTTATTCTTATTTTTGGTGTTCCGTCGCAGAAAAGAGGTGCTTGGGATACTAGAAATTTGGCACGCAAGCCAGAATTTGCGAAAATTGCAGTCTGATTGGGGTGTCCAGCTGCGGTATGAAATATTGGCTCGATAGCGCCCCCTATTGAGTAGCCCCAACATCGGGTTTCACCTAGCTGTATGAAATTTGGTAGGAATGTGGATCGTGATGAGACGCACAAAAAATCCTCTTGGAATTTTTTTCTAAACCAAACAGGAAGTCGGCCATTGTTAATTCTATGACGTTTTTGGACCGTTTCAAGGCGTCATACTTTAACGAACTCCTCCTAGAGATTTAACCCGATCAACTTCAGATTTGGTCAGTATGCTCTTGAGACCTTGGCAGTGAAAAGTTACTCAAAGATCAAAAGGTTATCGTACTATGTGTACGTGGCGTGGGGTCAAAAAAACACCATTCGCCGCGAAACAGGAAGTTGTTGTAACTTGGCCATACGTTGTCTAATCTGCTCCAAATCTCTCATATGTCATAAAATCCTGACCCGGAACATATCTATGAGACAATTTAGAATCATAGTAATAGCGCCACCTAGTGGCAACTGGAAGTTGTACGTTTTGTACTTTGACATCCTGCTCCTCACAGATTAATCAGATCCCTCTCAAATGTTGTCAGAACAGCCTTAAGACCTTGATAATGCTTCATTGTGAAGATTGTAAGAAGTTGTCGAAGGGCGGCGACGTGGCGGCTCGGCGAGTTTCGATCCTTCGCCATGAAGAAATAAACTGATGTAACTCGACTCCACATCATCAGATCTTTACCAGATTTCACATGTTTGATTAGACTCCAGTCCTGAAGACATTTGCAGGACAATTTTGAACCATAGTCATAGCGCCACCTACTGGTAACAGTCAATTAAAGTCTTTATACTTTGGCTTGTTTCTCTTAGTAGGTAAATCAGATCAACATAAAATTACTTCCACACAAATGTAAGTTCATAATGCCAGTTCATGAAGCTTTTGATGTTTCGTCGAACGCCGTTGCCGTGGCGACGCAGTCTTCGCCGTGAACAACGAAGGTCATTTTGAGAGACTAAAATTGCTTGAAACATAAGCAAACTTGGCAAACAGATTTAAAGGCCAAAATCTAGTTATATAATATGATTTTATTGGTTCAGAGTGGCAAATCGGCTCAATAGCGCCTCCTACAACATTTCGACGAAGCAGCCCTCGCTGTACGTTTCACATAGATTTATAAAATTTGGTAGCCACATGTATCACATGTGGACTTAAAATAAAGTCTCTTGGGACCATGTTCTAAACCCAACCGGATTTTTTATGAATTTTTTGTGTCGTTTTTGCAATTTCCAGGTGCTCTACTTTAACGAACTCCTCCTAGGGAATTATTCAGATCTTTCTTCAGAGCTTTCTTCGCCATGAAAAATTAAGGTGTTTTTGAGGGGCTAAAAATGCTCAAAACATAATCAGACTTGTCACACACATTTAAAATCCTGAATGTAGTTATCTGATGTGATTTTAATACTTCAGAGTGGCAAGTCGGCTCGATAGCGCCCCCTACAATATTTTGACGATGCAGCCCGCAATGTATGATGGTCACAGAAATGCATGGCCAGAGTCCTGCCAGTACCCTCGACGTGCGTGAAGTTGCGAGGGCCCGATCAATGCTGCTCGCAGCTTTAATTGATTCTAATCTCTTAACCTCAAATTTCTGTCACTCTAGTTATTAATATTCATCTCTTTGCAGATTATGCCATCTTTGTTTGATTATTCGTGACCTCTTTCTTTCCTGCTTGGTAAGTAAGTACATTGTAGGCAGTTTTTCTGTTGTTTGTGTCTTTTTTGGGGGATTTATCATCACACATTATCTATTTATAATAAATAATGTTATTCTTCTTCTTCATTTTCTTTCCTGATTGAAATAAAGCAGTACATTAACCCAGTACTGTGATACTGACTCAGAAGAAAAAGGCTAACATGTGTCTCCATCGTTCTGTGGCTCTTTTGAGAGCATGTTGTGTTCCTTAGCAAAGTGTGAGCGCAGCAGCACAAGTTAGAAGAATGGTTTAGTGCTAATCAGGCCAGACACGCCAACTGACCTCCCCATTTATCTGCCAGCACACCTGCTTTCCACGCATGACGGCAAGGGCGTAGGTTTGCATATGGTCCATAGGGACTAGTCACGACCAAAGTTTGGGAAAGACAAAATTGTCCCCACCAATATTTTGTTAATTTTAATTGCCTGTTAGAAAAAAAAAATTTCGTATTATTATTAGTGCTGGGCAAGTTAACGTGTTATTATCGCGTTAACGCATTAATTAATTAACGCCGACAATTTTTTTATAGCGCGTTAACGCATTTTTGTAATTTTAATTTTATTTTGAAAGTCCATTGCTCTCTGGCAGCGGTGGAGGAATGGAGACTACTGGACATCGCTGCGGTAAAGTCAGCAGACACTCAGATCTCCGTGGCCAACTCAGCAGACACTTACATGTTAGTGCACCTATATGCTGAAATTCACGGTAAATGCATTCCAACGGCACAGATCGGGAGCGAGCAAAGGACTTTGAAAGATAGCGGAAAGATTAACGTGAGACAACATCCGGTTTCTTCAGACGGACATCCGGTTTTCAGAATAAGATGCCAACAAAGTATGAATTATATTCACATTAAATATAAAACATGCTGCATCTCGTGAGTTAAAGGGAAATACACCTAAATTGTGGGTAAAGTGTCTTTATTCTTTGATCGCTGGGTAACCATCATCACCTCGGAGTTACAGCATTATATTGATGAACAGTAGAGCTGCATTCATATGCTCTGACTGTCATGAAGACAGACATTTTTGCTGAAACGTGCTGAAACATTTTATTCCTGTTGCACAGCAGTGGAACGTTTCACATACAGTCACACACTGAGCACAGATAGTGACGAGATAGAACTGCTGCTGTGTAAAGGGAATACTGCTGCTAAAAAGCACTTTATCTGTTTAAAGTGTTTGCAAACCAAATGTTATTGACCTTTTGTTCATATAGCAGTACTTTTAAAATAAAAGTGCGCAATACACTACTTTTAAATTCATTATTGAACTTTGCCATAACAATGAGATTAATCGCGATTAATCGCAGAAAATCCATGTGATTAAAAATTGTAATCGTTGCCCAGCACTACTAATAATTGCATAAAGGAGGAAAGCACTTTATTTGTAGCCTATTAAGTGCTGCAGAATAGATTCATTTTTTTATTTTCTTTGGCTGCACAATTGGGAAAAGTTTTTTATATATATTTTGGATATAGAATATACTGTTACTGTATATTGGCATTTTAGCGGAACGTTTTTTATTCATTTATTTAATTATTTATTATTATTATTATTTATTTGGTGCAGAATACTGTTTTGTATTTAAACTAAGGTTTTGTTACTGTTATTATGTTAAAATCAGTTCCAAGTTACACAAATGTTAATATATTTTAATAAAGTTTGCCTGTTCAACATAATATCATTATCAACTAAGACTTTTTTAGATGGGGGGGGGGGGGACTGGCAGTGTCCCTACCAATGCTGAGACCAAACCTACGCCCTTGCATGACGGAGAATACAGCACAACTCTTAAGTATATTACACATGAGTCTCTGGTATAGTTTCCCCAAAAGGGGCGTGTTTGAAACATCATCGGGAGAGAAGAGGAGCATTTCTACTGTATCAGTAAATCAGGGCACTAAGGGTTGAAAAGCAAGCAAAGGTATATTTCAATTGACATGGAAGAAAAAAGTGATGCAACCTCACAGACACCACAATTGATTTTCTCATCTTACTCGAGGCAATAAAGCAAAAGTGTGTCTCCCAAAAAGTCAGACTTTTTCTTTTGTAGAACTTCTTACAGAACAATCATTTCAAAATCAAGCAGTAGCGGTAATCAAAGTCACATTTGTGTTTTTCCTGTTGACTATAGTGAAGCGTCTAAGTTGTTGAGCCGTGCATGATAACATGCTCACAATGACAATGCTAACATTCTGATGTCTGGCAGGTATAATGTTTAACATGTTTACCATCTTAGTTTAGGCTGTTAGCATGCAACTAGCAGTAAACACAAAGCACAGCCGAGGCTGATGGGACTGTCATTATTTCTACCAGTATTTGATCACAAACACAATAAAGTGTTTGTCTGATTAAAATTTCAACCCGGTGATGAAAAATCCTTAATGGAGCATACATGTCTGAACCGTATTTCATCCCATTCATTTTAGCCGTGGTTATATTTCAGACTAGACGGAGCAGCTGCCTGACATTTCCACCCCTACACTGTTTAAATGAAACCAAATCCAGTAGGAATAGGCCGACAATAAAATCTTTACTCTGGTTGAAATGACGGCCTTCTGCTGGTCAGGTGAAGCAGCCCTCTTCTGAAGCTAACAATAGTATAATACAGTATTTCTCTCTGGAAGACATAAACCTTAATATACTGCAATTTACTGGACCTGCATGTGGCCACGCAAACCAATGTGTCTAAACAATGGACTCTTTTCACAGCCGACATTTTGACAGGAAAAGCACAGGTGGAACTCATCACATAAGCGATGGTTCCATTCAATGTTTTGACACCCCTGAACCAGAGCTCTACAGCTGGGACAACTCAATTATAGCAGCCTTTATTAATGTCATGAACTACCCCAGTGCTTCACCTGTAACGACATCTCTTTTAACGACATGTTTGCTGTGAAAGAGGTTTAAGTGTTTAACAATCCCCTTCACATGGTTATTCTACATCTCTGCTTTGTCTTTGTCTACAATCTGAGGATATATTTAGAAACTCTGTCAGGCCTCCTGAGTGCAGTGGGCACTGCTATTTCATCCTTCTATTCTCATTTGAACTTTTAGTTAAAATTCAGTTCAGTTGAAACAGTACCAACATTTCTCTGTTGTGCTTTATTAAAAGTAAATGTTCCATTTGTAAACATAGCATTCAAATCGCCTACGAGCGAAGGAGAGAGAGCAGCGATGGTTGAGCGAGCTATAGAGTAAATGAAGAGAATGAGAGTCGTTAGTGAGAGTAAAGCAGCGAATCAGAGAAATAAAATGTTATTTTCTAGTTTTTCCACGGTGGTTATGCTCTTAAGCAAACAAACACACCCACATCTCCGCACAACCCTGAGGAAGGTGCTGCGTTACCGGATTTTGAATGGTAAACAAAGCACTGTGGTAGAGGCACACAGCAGAGAACAGAGAGAAGAGATGTGTGGCATGGAACAACCTGTTCTCACCTGTCAAATATGGCCGCTTTGTATCTGACAGAGCTAAGGGGGGGGGGGCTTCGGCCTCGGTATCAGATGTTGAGGGGCGTGAAAAAGCAGCAGCTGACAACCTGAATGGGCTGCACACCCTAATCACTGTTATTGGCTGAGAAAAACACCTCCGTGTGGGGCCCAAAGGCTCTTTGCTGACATCCAGAAACGTCCTCAACACAGCAAATAAGAAGACAAGTCCGTCTCAGTAGCTGCCGCTCGCTCTCCTACCAGAGAAGTAATCTCTCAGCAGCTGAGAGGGAGGCAGAGGGGCCGCCAGGTGTGCTGGCTATCTCATTCTGGACTCATTTGTGGTCTGACAACGACCCTAAAAGAAAAAACATTGATGTGTGATGAGTTTTTCCTCTGCTTGTAGTCTATATCAGATATCTGTATGTGACATTGTGACATTTAATAATATGTTCACCAGTCTCAGTTTTTATAATAACAATTACAATACATGGGAGCATAATGGCATAAAAATCTAGTCGGAAGATCAATGAAGAAAAAGTTACAAAACAAACAGATCTGTGAATACAAAATGAACTACAAGTACGGTAAAAAAACAAAACAGTAAGACATGGAGACGCTTAAAAAAGAAAAGGAAAACAATCAATCCACAAATAAGGGCGCTCCATGTGTCAATATTTAATACAAATTCTTAAAAACTAATTCAAACTAAATCTCTCCTGGACTCTGCTCCTGCAGGGCGATGTGGATGCTGAAGAAATGCGAAAGAAAAAAACTAACTTAAATATGACTTAAATCGTTTTTTGTTTCGAAGTGTTATTACATCATTATATGTTAATTTGATTAACCACAAGATGAAAACAGAACAAAGCCCCTGATTTTGTTACACTAACAAGCTTTGTATTGGCTGCTCTCTGTCTCCATCTATTCCTTCTGTCTCTGTGTGTGTCAGTTAGAAGCTCTTGTACAACAACAGTTGACTGCCTGTGTAATCCAGTTAATGTGTGCGACAGCATTAATCCATTTAAAGCCCATCTGCTGAAGACTCAGTCCTATTGGACATGCAGTGAGGAGAAGGAAATATCTCAACACAGATGAATACGGAGGAAGAGGAGTTCTTTAAGACAAGTCAGTTCTTCACTAAAGGTGCAGTAGTAGTACAATAGACATGATGCTGAGTTGACCTATTTCATTTACTTGAGTATAAACATGTTCTTCCTATATCTCCATGTCATTATCTCCGCTGCGCTTACTGTAAATGTTTACATGCCCAGACTGCAGAGGTGTTTGCTACATCAGCAAGACAAACTCTGTTATTTGCTTTACTGCATGAGAACTCAACGTTCTTTCACTTCAGGCCGGGCTAATTAAGATAAGGCCTTGTTTAGACTGCCAGCTTTTTGTTTTTGTATCCACACTATATCCAGAGTGATTTAGAAAGACTGAACTGTAAAAAACACAATCATGAAATATGATTGTTTTTCCACATTTGGAGGTGGATTGACATGCAATTCCAATCTTATATCAACAGATATGTCTCAGTCCAGCAACAATTTCAAAGTGTCTTTTGCGTCACTCGCAATGTGAGTCACAACAACAACATCAAATCCAGAGTGACGGTGCAGAGCAGGATCCATACAGCCAGCTGAGCGGTATGGAGACAACATGGAGACCAACAGTCCGTGGATCGGCCTCTCACCTCTCGCTGCACCGTGGAGCCCACCATGACCACCATACATGCAACATCACAAAGCATAACCTCCTTCCACTTGACTCCACCATTGTTTGCAGGGAGAAATGATTCTCCATTCCATCTCTCATGCGTTCGTGTTGGAAAGCCGCGTCAGCAGCGTATCTACGTAGTTACTGACACACACAACGTTAGCACAGCAATGCATGCACATCGGTTGGTTATGTCCGGACACACAAACTGATCTAATCTGAGATGAAGATCTCATTTCCAAGAGAGACCTGAGAACATAAAACATTCACAAGAACACAATCAGCAAAACAACACAGATGCACATAAACAAGGCATTTTAAACAGAATGCTGTATTGTGAGGCTGGTTTGTGATTCATTCCATTCAAAAGGTGAATAGTTCCAGTTCTGCCAACATCAGTGCGTACATGATATCTAAGATTAAGTAGCTACTGTATCATGTTCTGTAGTTACTAGATTTAAATGGGACAAGAGATGTTCAACAGTAAAGCTTTATGAATGAATAACAGATTATAATTAAAGCTGCGAGCAGCATTGATCGGGCCCTCGCAACTTCACGCACGTCGAGGGTACTAGCAGGACTCTGGCCATGCATTTCTGTGACCGTCATACACTGCGTGCACGAGTTAAACGGTATTTCCTGGTACTGGCAGGACTCTGGGTGACGCGGCCATGAATTTCTGTGACCATCACACTCTGCGTGCACGAGTGAGATATTTCCTGCGTAGACCAGCAGCGTAGCAAGATCATGTTGCCAGGTCTTAAGCCTCAAATGTTTTGAGTGTACCTCCGATACAATCATAAATGTAAGCCTGTTAAGATCATTAAGAAAATAGATGTGTGAATGTGCTTCAGTGTTTGTAACATAACAGACTGTCAGTTTACTGTGATGGGGTTCAACTCCCTCCAGTGTCCTGCTGATTGTATTTGGACTTACATGAAGGTTAACAAAACAGTAGTGCCATTTGCTGTTACTTGAACACTTTAATTTAACACTGTTTTCATTTTAAATTCTTCTGTAACTTTAGATTGTAGTGTGAAGCATTCATTATAACGTTTAACCTGATTGTCATGAAGAAGCTCTGGACAGATCATTTATGCTAATGCCCACCGACAGTGGCTTGACAACCACTTTTAGCTAATTTCTGCTCTCTAAGCATCTTATTATGCACATATTTAGATCAGAGAAGTCTTTTTCTCATGGTGTGCCCACAAACCCTTTCAATAAGTTCAGTGTTTGGGCCACTGTAATTATAGAATCCTGCTTACGTCCGTGCTTATCAGTAGGTGGCGCTATGACAATGAGTTAATATTGGCATGCAAAAGTCCTAAAGCCATGACAGTCAACAAGCATGTCAAGTTTGGGACAGTTTTGACAAAGTACAGTCGAGTTACAACAGCTTGATGGATGATGGTGAACCATGTGAAATGGCCATCACACCATATCCACGTCGTTGGATGAAACCTAAAGATTTTAGTAACTTTTAATCGCTAAGGTCTTTAGATTGTTCTGACCAAATTCTAAGCTGATCGGATTAATTCCCTAGGAGGAGTTCGTAGTACAGCACCTGGAAATGGAAAAAAAACACGAGAAATTCATACAAAATTCAAAATGGCTGACTTCCGGTTGGGTTTAGAGCATGGTCCCAAGAGACTTTATTTTAAGTCCACATGTGATACATGTGCCTACCAAATTTTGTAAATCTATGTGAAACGTACAGCGAGGGCTGCTTCGTCGAAATATTGTAGGGGGCGCTAATGAGCCGATTTGCCACTCTGAACCAATAAAATCATATTATATAACTACATTTTGGGCTTTAAATGTGTATGCCAAGTTTGCTTGTGTTGTGAGTATTTCTAGCCTCTCAAAAACACCTTCATTTTTCATGGTGAAGAATGTGTCGCCACGGCAACAGCTTTTCACGAAATAACAAGCTTTGAGTAACTTTTCATCACAAAGGTCTTTAGACTGTACCGACCAAATTTGAAATTGATCTGATTAATTCCCTAGGAGGAGTTCGTTAAAGTGCAGCGCCTGGAAATGACAAAAACGACACTAGAAATTCATAAATAATTCAAAATGGCTGACTTCCGGTTGGGTTTAGAGCATGGCCCCTTGTTTAAGTCCACATGTGATACATGTTCCTCCCAAATTTCATACATCTAGGTGAAACATACTGCGAGGGCTGCTTCGTCGAAATTTTGTAGGGGGCGCTATTGAGCCGATTTGCCACTCTGAACCAATAAAATCATATTATATAACTACATTTTGGGCTTTAAATGGGTATGCCAAGTTTGCTTATGTTTTGAGCATTTTTAGCCTCTCAAAATTACCTTCGTTGTTAACGGCGAAGACTGCATCGCCACGGCAACGGCGTTCGACAAAACATCAAAAGCTTCATGAACTGGTATTATGAACTTCTTATATTTGTGTGGAAGTAATTTGATGTTGATTTAATTTACCTACTAAGAGAAACAAGCCAAAGTATAAAGACTTTAACTTCCTGTTACCAGTAGGTGGCGCTATGACTATGATTCAAAATTGGCCTGCAGAGGTCTTCAGGCCTGGAGTCTAATCAAACATGTGAAATCTGGTAAAGATCTGATGATGTGGAGTTGAGTTACATCAGTTTATTCGTTCATGGCGAAGGATCGAAATTCGCCGAGCCGCCACGTCGCCGCCCTTCAACAACTTCTTACAATCTTCACAATGAAGCATTATCAAGGTCTTAAGGCTGTTCTGACAACATTTTAGAGGGATCTGATTAATCTGTGAGGAGCAGGATGTCAAAGTACACAACTTACAACTTCCGGTTGCCACTAGGTGGCGCTATTACTATGATTCTAAATTATCATATAGATGTGTTCCGGGTCAGGATGTTATGACATATGAGAGATTTGGAGCAGATTCGACAATGTATGGGCGAGTTACAACAACTTCCTGTTTCGCGGCGAATGGTGTTTTTTTGACGCCACGCCATGGACACACAGTTCGATAACTTTTTGATCTTTGAGTAACTTTTCACTGCCAAGGTCTCAAGAGCATACTGACCAAATCTGAAGTCAATCGGGTTAAATCTCTGGGAGGAGTTCGTTAAAGTACGACGCCTTGAAACGGTACAAAAACGTCATAAAATTCAAAATGGCCGACTTCCTGTTTGATTTAGAGAAAAGTTCCAAGAGGATTTTTTGTACGTCCCATCACGATCCACATACTTACCAAATTTCATACAGCTAGGTGAAACCCGGTGTTGGGGCTACTCAATAGGGGGCGCTATCGAGCCAATATTTCATACCGCATTCAATAATGATGTGTCCATCATTATTGAATATAATTGTATATTTGAAAAACTAAGGTATTAAATTTACTTTGATATTTGTGTGATCAATCCAAATGGACACACTCCCAACAACGTTATTCAACTTCCTGTTTACATCTAGCTGTGGTATAAAAGCCTTGTTGGACAAATCTCTCCATTATCACAACGTTAGCTGAACTAGACATGTTGTTATTACTGTAGCTATCACATAAGCATCGGCTGTTTAAGCATAAAGCAGAGTGACAATTTGTATTATTGTTTATGAAAAACAGGAACATTCATGATGTTGAATTCAAATGTTCAAAATGAAATACGGTTTTCGGTTTGACTAGTTTTTAAAGGATCTTTCTGTTCAATGGGTGAAGTGTGTTTGTTGACTTCATGTAAGTCTTCTATAGTTGGAGTCAAAGCTCTGCACTAAGATAGACCACACTGTGTGTTGGCAGATCTGATTAACAGCTTGTGGATTATTCTTCTAATAAAATACAACAATTATCATCACAAAGTCTCCACGTTATACTGAGCTTCATTGATCAAATAAAAGTGTGAGAACATGATCATGAGTGTTATATTTCTATCTATTGATTGACACAAAGTCTAGAATAGCAAATGGATTCCACTGATCTAAACAAATATTTCTCGATCTTTACTATTTGTCCTATTATTGATGATGAATAACTGATGACTCCATGAAATCACTTGCAGTCACAGCATCTCTGACTTGTTCTGAACACACCTGAACTTGTTCATCAATATTGAGATCTGATGACTGTGAAGTTCACAACAGATGATTCTCATCAAACCATTCAGTGAATGCTTCTGATTCCAGGATACCTGTATTTGTTATATTTCTCCATCTGCTCTTCTCTGAGGTTATGTTCCTCTATTGTTTCATTTAATGATATCATTCATGTTTGGTATTTCCTGTTTCATATTAACAGACTAACTTACCTTGTCATCTCAGTTCCTGCCCTTGTGTGTTTCCGGCCTCCTTGATTAGTTCCACCTGTCCATCATTCGTTGTGCACTCACCAGACCTCTGTTCATCTGTTAGTCAGTTACAACTTATAGACGTCCACTTCCTTTGTCAGCTTATCATCGTTGCTGTGTGTACTGTGTGTGTGTGTTTTTATTATCAGTTTGCTTGTTACTTGTCTGCCTGTAAGCTACATTTACTTCAAATATTGAATAGTGAACCGTGTCCTTGATTTTCTGCATTTGGGTCCAATTACTTTTCATTGCACCGTGACACCACTCATTTGTTTCACCCATCTGAATATACAGGAGGTTTGACTTGGCCATTTTGCTTATTAATGATGATCATTATTAAATGACCATGAAAATGATCCCTTCAATGACAGGCTGCAGTGTTTTATATTACACAGCAACTGATACAAGATAACAGATGTACTAGATCCCTGTATCTCTCTTTTGTTTTATAACCCTGGTGGACAGGTTGTTACACCTCCAACCATCTCACTCACCAGTGATCTTAAATCAAATAAGACTGATGTCAATGGTTGTAATGGTACCAGCAGTCTTCCTTAGGAGATGATCAGTCACTTTGGAGAATGTTGAAAAATGTATTTTCTCTGAATAATACATTCCTCATGGCTCTGGTTCAGGCCATTAGAGTAATTACAAAGTCAGCTTGCATCAAATTGATATGGATTGCCTGGGGATGGAGGAGGGGAGTGCACGAGTGTGTCATCAAGTGAACAGGAGTGAGGATGAAATTTATGGTAAAATGAAGGAACCAGATGAGTTATTAATCATAGCAAAACAACAGCACTGCCCCGTGCATGTAGCTGACTGGCAGAGGCTCTTTTATGTGATCTTGAAGGGAAGGGGGGGGGGGGGGGGGTGTTAATATGAACACCAGTACTTCTGTTCAAGAACCTCATCAGTGCTCGTCATGTCCCGGCCTCATCACTGGGACGGACCTTCACGACGCCTACTTTCAGTGCCTCGGCAAAGACCAGTTTTCAGCAGCCACCAGCCTGCTCGGCCATCAGCGGGCAGCCCAACATTAGATGACAGCAGTGGTAGGATCACTTCCCATACTTTGATTTGATGCTTCGCTGCGATGAGATTGACTCCATCAAAGTCCCAGGTATAGCTGGAAACGGTCTGCCGCTGCATCCGCTCATCCCGTGCCAACTTTGCTCAAGCGTGCTAAACAAGTTCCTTACATACCATGGCTTCCCATTCGAGACATTATGGGAAAACTTATAGACACACATCCGACTCAGAGGGGAGTGAAAACTTATTTTTTCATCCCTCCATCATACAATTTGTCTATATGTTTTCGCCACCTAGATGTCCCCCTCCCTGTTGGCTGCCTGCCAATTCTCAGCCAGTTCCCAGCCAACTTCTAGTAACTGGGAGTCTCCCCTCCTCCTCCTGCTGTCTAGATTCCGCTGTAAACATGCCATTCATTCAATTGCAGGGTGTCATAATGAGATGGCATTTTTTTTCATGAAAACACAAATCATTTGAGACACACTGAAGAATCATGTTTCTTTGTTTAGGCCAGTGGTTCTCAAACTGTGGGGCGCCCCTCTAGTGGGGCGCAGCGGTATTGCAGGTGGGCGCAGGGGGAAATGCAGAATTTGTTTATTTCAAGAACTTTATTCATACCTGCAAACTTGTCGCTTTTTGGCGAAATTCGCCGTTTTGAATCAAAATATATCATCCACGGGAATCGTGTAGATCCGTAGAGGTTTTTTTTGGGGGGGGGGGTCAACTGGCCAGCCAGCGTTTCTCAGATTGGAGTGAGACGAGGAGAAAATGTGATGTCGTGATCGTCGCAATAGAACATCTTTGACGTGTCGAGTCTTGGCCAATCAGCGTTCAGATGTCTACAGCGTCTTCATTTCCCTCCGTTACAGTTTAAGTTACGATATGTTCCGTTACCGTTCAGACTTGCTGGGTTAAGTTAACGTCCACTGCATGCGGAACTTTGTCGACTGTTAACGTTCGTCATTATCGCGATTTAGGAGGAAAAAACGTAACGTGATGAAACATGCAGCCCCCCCGTGTTCCGGTTCACTTCATGCAGTCACTCATTAACGTTAAACCCGAACACCGGCGCATCTGCTGGCAGGTTGTTTTTTTAAACTCAAAATAGAATGAGGCGATTTCGTGGTCAGAATAACTTGAAACATGAGGCCCAGATACTGATGAGATGATGAGGTCAAAGAGCTTCAGGGAGAGGAGGCTGTCTGTAGCGCAGCTTGATGCAGGGCTGAGCTGTGAGTGGAGCTGGGCCTGGATAAAGGTGGAGGTCTAAACAGACGTGAGTACGGCTTCCTGCTGTCACAGTATTTTAAATGCATTGATAAGGCAGGCTATGCCAAATGCAGCCTCTGCTCCAAGGAGATAAAGTACAGCAACAAGGGCTCACATGCCCTCTCATCACACTGTTCACTGTAATGACCACAGCCAGTGTACCAACAGTCCCACGTGCAGTTAAATCACAGCTATTATTTTACTTTTAGAATGCTACATTTTAAAGCTCATATTTAAAATAAAATGCTCCAGATGTGTGAGCATATGGCTCACACATACCTGCACTCGTTTTGTTTTGCACAGGTTGCACGTTATTGTTGTTTTGAAAAGATATGCAGTGCCAAATATTTGAACTTGTTTTGTTTAGTTTTTCACAGGTTGCAGTTTATTGTTATTATCTTAGAAAGATATTCAGTGCAAAACAGGTGAATTGCAGCCACAATAAGCTATTTTTTGCCAAATATTAGTTATTTTTTGCACAGATTGAACTTTATTTGCAATCTGGTTTACTTGAAAGTGATTGCAATTTTCTTTATTCTATTATTTGAAAAAGCACAAATGGAGGAGTCACAATGTTGTTATTTCAATAAAAGTTCAACATGGACCATTTTGTTACAATTTTGTTGGGGTGGTGGGGCATGAACATTTTTCTTTCTCCAAAGTGGGGTGTGACAGAAAACGTTTGAGAACCACTGGTTTAGACCATGGTTTGTACTGTATGTTTTCCAGACTTGAGTTGTTGATGGAACCTCAATAATGTTTTTTAACAGTCAATAGTTATTATTCTGACATTTTTAAGAGCATAAACCCGGATTCTCTGCTGTTGAATGGAGTACATTACTGATTATATGAATATAAATATTATATATTTCCTAGCTTTAGTTACTAGTTAGTCTATTTTTTATTTTGTGTCAATATGTTATATATTATTATATGTAATGTAGGGGTGTAACAATACAAGTATTCGTATTGAACCGTTCGCTACGAGACTCACAGTTCGGTACGCATTACGAACCAAACAATACGTTTGAATAATACTATTGCACTTGGAATAGTACACTGGGCATGCGGGTGGGTGGCGGTGTAAACAGAAAGTAGAATGGTTGCTTTGTTACAGAAAATACGACAGTAATAAAGTCTTAAATAAGGAAAGGTCATGTTTGATACTTAAGATCTTCCTCGATAAACTCAAACAGACACATTTCATGGAGTTTTATTTTTCAGACTTGAAAGCGCTGCAGGTCTTGTTCTATCTCTCTCACACATCAAATTTACTTTAAAATTAACACTGACATTGTTTTACTATGGGTCCATAAATCTGGTCAACACACGTCTCTCACTCGTTTCCTCGGTTTCGTTGTTTCTGTTCTCACTCGTAGCTCTGCTGGTGGCTGAAGTCTCTGTCGTACTGGAGAGTATTTACTGTGTTGTTCCTTTATAGTTTATGTGCGTGAACTTCACAATAGTTGTGCAGAACAAAATAAGCATTAATAAGAACAGGAAAGTCCTCCGTTTTGTGTCCGTCCTCCTCAAAGCCGCTAACCGTGACTTCAGACGTCTGCTCCGTAGGTCTGATAACCCCGCTGGACACCTCGCTCACTGATCGCTCCAATAACAGCTGCTTCCTCCGTAATAATGCAGACTTTAACTCAACAACAGCTGCTAGTAAAGACAACAAGGTCAACAACGCCTGTAATCAGTTGTCCATGTTAAACAAACCTGGTAGTCGATCGGTAATCAATGTTGTTGTTTGTGCTTTTCCGGGAAAGGCTCACGTTATATGGGTGTGACGAATCAGGGAAGGACACGTCGTGACTGCTAAGAACCGATAAAGTAGCGAACGCGGGAGTGGGCGTCATCGTTTCTACAACCACAGACTTTTCAAACTTATCCATCCTCGGGAGCCGTTTCGGCGCTCTTAAACTCCGGCGTAGTGTGGACGCTCAGTGTAAACGTTGTAGTGTGGACATGGCCTCAGAAAGCAACGACAGTGCAGCAGATCTCTGGCCTCCAAAGATCAGAGCGCGTGACCTTCTTTCACAGAAGCACAACAGCAGCCCATGTGTTAAAGACAAAACAGGAGTTGCTGCAGCTTCCTGTACACAAATGAATCCATCATTGTTGAAAGTAAAAAAAGAAGATACTTGATGGCATTTCTGTTTTTTTTACTGTGTTGCACCGTGCCGTACCGAACCGTGGCACCACTGTATCGTCTTGAACCGAACAGAGGATTTTGTGAACCGTTACACCCCTAACGTAAAGCCATTAAAGCCAATTCAATAATTTACTTTAAATATATTTTGATGCTAATACTTTTGTACTTTTACTTAAGTAAATGTTGAATTCAGTAATTTTAATTGTAACAGAGTATTTTTACACTGTAGTATTGCTGGGCCTATTTTTACTCAAGTAAAAGATCTACATTTTTTCCGCCACTGTTGAGTCTACAGCAAAAACAAAGCCCATAAAATGATATGCAGTTCATAATAGACGTGTTCTCACCTGTCTGGTTTACAGCCAGAGGCTTAACACCATTTAGCCACTCCCTCTAAACCAGCGGTTCCCAAACTTTTTAGGCCACGCACCCCCTTCTACATCCCAACCGGGTTCACGCACCCCCAATCCCACTCACGTTTAAAAAAAAAAGCAAAAAAAGCAACAGAGCCTATTTATAGCCGCATAAAAATCGGACCAATGAGAGAACAGTTTGCTCGCGCGTGGCGTTTGTTTACAAGATAAAAAAAACACAAAAAAGACAAAGAAACTGCACCGTGCCTTCGAAAAGGTAACGCACGTACACCTGTCACGAGGCATGATGAGGACTCAAACGCAGACAGTCAGGTGTAGTGAAAAAGGTTTTAATGAACCAAAAACAAACAGGGAATCCAGGGACAAGACAAAAGACGAGGGGGAAAATCCGGCAGGAACAGGCAGACTGGAAAACCGGGAACAGGACGAGCAAAACGGGCGGGTAGGTCGGAAAACAAACAATGATCTGGCAGTGTGTGTGTGTGTGCGGCAGGGGTTTAAATAGTGAAGGAGGCAGAGTGAGCAGGTGACAGTAATGAGCTGAGTGTGACTGGCAGGTGCACTGAATGAACTGATTAGGTGAATGAGGAGCTACAGAAAGACACAAAGACACAGAACACACAGGGCAAAGCCTGATCGTGACAGTACCCCCCCTCCAAGGGACTGATCCCAGACGTCCAAAAAAACAAAAACATGAACATCTTCCAAGGGAGGGCGGTGGGGGCCCGGAGGAGGGTTATAACTCCTCCGAGGCCGAGAGTCAGAGTCCACAACCGGGTGGGTGGAGGGGGTCCGGAGGAGGGATGGCCGGCCTGGCAGACTGGGGAGACTGAGGGTCTGGAGGACGGAGCTGGGGAGGCTGGGGGTCAGGAGGACGGAACCAGGAGGGGAACTGCACTCGAGAGACTGGGAACCAGGAGGGGAACTGCACTCGAGAGACTGGGAACCAGGAGGGGAACTGCACTCAAGAGACTGGAGACCGGACGGGGAACAGGGCTCCAGGGGCTGGAGATCGGACGGGGAACAGGGCTCCAGGGGCTGGAGATCGGACGGGGAACAGGGCTCCAGGGCTCCAGGGGCTGGAGATCGGACGGGGAACAGGTCTCCAGGGGCTGGAGATCGGACGGGCAACCGGAGTCCATATTCTGGGGCTCAGGGGGATAGACTGATGACCCAGCGGGGTAAAGGGCTGGAGGTCGTTGCAGCGCGGAGGCGGCGGCCGGGACTGGAGGTAGCTGCTGCTCCGAGGCGGAGCTGGATCGCCGACCGGACACAGGGAGCTGGAGTCGGTCGAACCGCCGACCTGACACGGGGAGCTGGAGTCGGCTGCGGCCCAGCGGGAGAGGGAGTCTGGCCCTTCCTCTGCCTCTGTCTCCTTCGAGGTTTGACCGGGATGTCCATTAGGTCACGGTCTGCCTTCTGGACACTTCGAGGTTCTCCAAAGGCCAGACGGGTTCCCATGAACTGTTCATACCAGTCGGGGAGACGACACTCCATACCGTGGTCTGCTGAGTCCATCTTGGGCCAGATCATTCTGTCACGAGGCATGATGAGGACTCAAACACAGACAGTCAGGTGTAGTGAAAAAGGTTTTAATGAACCAAAAACAAACAGGGAATCCAGGGACAAGACAAAAGACGAGGGGGAAAATCCGGCAGGAACAGGCAGACTGGAAAACCGGGAACAGGACGAGCAAAACGGGCGGGTAGGTCGGAAAACAAACAATGATCTGGCAGTGGGTGTGTGTGCGGCAGGGGTTTAAATAGTGAAGGAGTCAGAGTGAGCAGGTGAGAGTAATGAGCTGAGTGTGACTGGCAGGTGCACTGAATGAACTGATTAGGTGAGTGAGGAGCTACAGAAAGAAACAAAGACACAGAACACACAGGGCAAAGCCTGATCGTGACAACACCAGAAGATTGGCCAGATTGGCCACATGTGTAGACTTGTCTACTTGCAGAGAGTAAACACTCTTCTTCACGCGACTGACTAATGTAGCCAGGATGTCTTCGGACAAAGCATCGATGCGGCGCGACACAGTGTTGTTGGACACCGGGATCATGTCCAACTTGCTTGCTTCTCTCTCTCCATCATACATTCCACCATCTCTTTGGCAGCTGGCAAGCACACGTCTTCGGCGATTGTGTGAGGTAGCCCCTTTCTTGCTATTCTGTGACCAGATATGAAGCCCGTAGTGCGTTTTTTGTAGACCCAACAACACATGAATGAGACTGCAGTTGTTTTGGGCTGTTTTGTAACTCCTCCAATTTCGATATAAACAATGTAAGGGGCGTTTGACTTGCACTGGCATGCTTGGTGTTCAGGTGGTGACGTAAATAAGAGGGCTTCAGACAGCTGTTAGCCAGAACCTCACTGCACACCACGTACTGTGGCTTTGGGCAATCTGCATTGCCAATCCAAGTGAAGCCCAGACCCAGATCATTTTCATCATATTTCCTCTTATTTTTCCCAGTCTGATGCTCACTCTCGTTTCCTCTTTTTTCACCTTGACTCCGCGATGGACCTATGT